>NC_134487.1:95667257-95967257 GCF_040206685.1 Ascaphus truei | reverse complement strand
CCCAACAGTATCCATCAAATAAAAGGAAATGTGATACTTCATCGTGAAGTAGAAGGCCTCATTATGATGATAGATGTCCCTTCTCACAGAGTATTCCCAGGTGGGATGTTAGTGAAGAGAGCGGTTGGGTCAGTATCCGCTAAGGATCTAGAGAGGGTACAGTTGAAGTAAGGAATAAAACTACCCACAATGTACTTGTGAGAAGAGGTACGGTGATGGCTAACCCGTATAGTGCAGAAGTCAAGCCCGGCAGAAGAAGACTAGCCTAGGGAGATTGACTCTAAATATGTTTAAATTTGGGGACAGCCCTGCCCCTAAGGATTAGAAGTGACGTCTAATGGAAAAGATGGGCAGAAATCCTGAAGTGTTCTCCACCCACGAGTAGAAAGTGAGACGTAATAAGGGAGTAGATCACCAAATACGCCTATATGATACCCGTCCATTTAGAGAGAGGTCAAGGAGGCTCGCTCCAGCTGATGTTGAAGATATGAGTCATCATCTGCAGGAGTTACTGGCAGCAGGTAAAATATCGGCGTCAAGGAGCCCTTATGCTTCTCCAATTATGGAGCAATGAGAATGTGTATAGATTTCCATACGTTGAATAAACGGACCACTCTAGACCAGTATACTATGCCCAAGATAGAAGATGCATTGGATTGCCTCACAGGGAGCAAGTGGTTTTCAGTACTTGACGTTCAATGCGGTTACTACCAGATCCCCATGCATGAAAAAGACAAGGAGAAGATGACCTTCATCTTCCCCTTGGGATTCTACCAATTCAAACATTTGCCCCAAGGAGTGTTGCGGGTGCCCGCCACTTCTCGGAGGCTAATGGAATGTGTAGTGGGGGACATAAACCTGCTGGAGGTACAAGTGTACCTTAATGGCCTTATAGTCTTTGAGTGCACTGTGAGCAGGTGTGCCCAAACTTTTTCCCCTGCGCCCCCTGCCTGCTCTCCCCCCCCCACCCTGCTCACGCCCCCCCCCCCCTAACCTTGTTTCCAGCGTCATTTGACGCTACGTTGCCATGGCGGCGCACCGTCAGAGACAGTCATTAAAAGCATTTTCTTCTTCATTTGAAGGAGGCCTCGAGGAGCTGGCTGACAAGTTGTATCCTGGGAGCAAGACCAGCCAACTTGCCCAAGAATCAGGCAACAGAAACACACCCTACACAGACGCACGCCCACCAGATACATGCACCATGCACAGATGCATCCACACACTATACAATGAGAAAGCTCCACACTCATACAAATGCACAATAAACACGCACACCAGATACATGTACTGTACCATACACCTCTCTCTCTATACTGCGGGGTGGAGTCACCCTGGTGGGAGGAGCTGCTGGACATTTGCCCCCTCCCCCCCCCCCAGGTCAGCCCGCCCGTCCCTGGATATATACAGAAGACTGCAAGGTCAACTTCAGCTCGGGATCTAAATCTACTCTCAAGCATAAAGACCAGACTGACTGCTACTGTTTTGATCCAGAACTACGTGGCAGCCTTACAAATGACATAATGTGACTTCCCAAAGGAACTGGGGAATAGGGCCAGATTTACATAATTATGCTAATTGTTTGAGTCCATTTGCGCTCATTGAATTGAGGTTCAAATTATCACTATTTAGCAAATCTGGACCTAAGACGGAAATCAAATTTTCCCACTTCAAAGACAGCGCTATTCTAGCAGGCCACTCTTTCTACCTAACAGCAGGAATGAAACTTCCCAGAAGTAATAAATATCCTAACATTTCATTGCGATAAAAGAAATGAAAAATGTTAGAAGCAAACAGTACAACACAGGGCACGTTATGTTAAACCACAATGACATACATATTTTATTTCTCTAACATGCAGAGGTAGCAAAAGGATGTGTGCAGTCAACGGAAATATTTCCTATAAATGGAGAATGCACGATATTTCCTTGACTAAATGTGAAACAGGGAGCCTGCTTGATGAATGTAAAGCCTGTCACTACGATTTTCCCCAAACAGGAAAAAAAACACTCGGCGTAAAAACATAACTAGTCATTGTCTTTGTTATGTCTTAAGGCAGATGGGATCTAATATCAAAAAGATAATAATCTAGGTTTATCTTGTCAGTGTCTCCAGCCTGAGGCGCACTTATTTTGATGTGGAACCTGAGCACGTACTGAAAGCATGAAGCTCACCATGGTTTTACTAAACTCGACTGAAACTTGTACAGAAATGTCAGTTTATATCTTCAATACACATGTACATAGATAAGGGTTCGCCTTGGGCTTTATAACTGTGATTACCCTCGCTCTCGTAGGGTTGTTATATAGTAATTGCGGGCGCGCGTGCACGTGGCGCACACTTTTTGTATGTAAAGTGTCCGTGCTGCCGGGAGCAACATGCTGGGAAGAGTGTGTGTGTGTGTGTGTGTGTGTGTGTGTGTGTGTGTGTGTGTGTGTGTGTGTGTGTGTGTGTGTGTGTGTGTGTGTGTGTGTGTGTGTGTGTGTGTGTGTGTGTGTGTGTGTGTGTGTGTGTGAATAATTTCTTAAATAAGATTTTTAAAAGAAAACAAAAACATGTTGGATAAATATTTTTTTTTTATTTGTGCACTTATTGACACATACACACACATACACACACACACACACACACACACACACACACACATTAACAGTGGCGGTAGCGGCGGGAATTCATTATTTTCTTCATCTTCTCCCTCGTCGTTCGGCTCCACGCTCACTGCCGTGCGCACGCGCGGCACCATTATAGAAAGGCTGACTAACCTCGGCCAACTATAAATGCCGCGCGCGCGCACGGCGTAGCAAGCGCGCCCTCTATAGAACAGCCCTTACATACACCGTATGTCAGTAAAAGTAAGAGGAGTCATGCAAATGTTGTCTTCTATGATTTATTTACATCATGACTACTTGACATTTGTTTTCGAAGATCTATATTTTTCTTTCACAGTAATAAGCAGCATATGCAGCCAATTGAAGTCATGATAGTCAATGGCAATAAAAAAATATAACTACATGTCAACCAACAATGCAGATGACTCATTAACAGCGCATAAACTGGACCACAAACGGTGCATAAACAGCACCAGATTACCAGATCATGGGGAAAAAACATCTCATTTCTTTTAATAAGATTTTCTCTTATTGCACCAGTTTTGCAGCTATGAGACATAATTTTTTTTTGTTTGTTTTTTTAAATACACACAGGGCTGTTTATCAAAGTGTAAAAAGAGCATTTCAGGAAAAACAAGAGGTTACTTTTTATTTGGTGTGTTTGCACGGAAACTGTCTGCTCTGGCACCATGTGTCTAACCAGTTAGGCAGTCCAAGGGTTCAACCAGGACAACACTGACTCCACACACTGTAACAGAGTCTACATAACAAAAACTGACAACTTGCATTTTAGAAAGTACGGGCTGAGTCTGAGGTAAAGAGAAGAAACCGTGTATGCCTTACAGTTCTGCTTGCAGGTCTGTTTCACTATAATCTCATTAGACTCAATTTGGGTTGACTATTGAATCTTTCAATTTACTTTTCCACGTCTGTGTCCTTGAAACAAGATCTTTTACTAAACAAACAATAGATGAGATTTTAACTGCAAATATTTAGGTAACTTCTTGTGGCAAGTAAAATGTTGGTAAAAAAAAAATGGATGTGCGTACAGCGTCAAAGTGTCTCAAAATGTTACATAAAGCAGGCTCTAGAAGTCCTAAATTGGTAAAAGTACAAAATGTTAATGTAGCATAAAAAGTCTATATTGTAACAAATGTGAGGTTCACCCCAATCTTAAAGCCACAATCCCACCTAATTCCAGGGCCGGTTTAACAGCATTATAGGCCCCCGGGCAAACAGTGCACTGGGCCCTGCCTACACAACCACTCACAGGAATAAAAATGTAAATTATCGATAAAATAAACTTATATTTATTGGTATCTCCAGACATGCCAACTCTCCGCTACAAGTCGTCATTTTTATTCTTCTACCGAGTTAGCGGGAGATTTGAATGTTGAGGCGGGTGATCGGAAAATTAGTGTTAAATTCTGGTCTGTGCATAGATTAGCATGGGGCCCCTATGCTCGTGGGGCCCCCGGGCAACCGCCCAGCGTGCCCATGCATTAAGGCGGCACTGCCTAATTCACAGTGACATCGTCCAGTAGTTTTAAAACGACTGATTGATGCTGTACTGCAGCAGCATTCTCACTTGAAAATGATTGTTTGAAATACATTTGACCAATCAGGTTGCAATACTGAAAAGGTATGTTTCTTATCCTCTCATTCTACTGGATATGGGGGGAAAAAAACCTTTTCCAAATGTAGCGGTCATGTAAAATGGCTACAGTCATCTCTCCTGCTGACAGTAAGGCCTGGTAAGTTGTGAGCATGCCAGCAGTAATTATGGAGGTTTCCCTCACACCCTGGTGAGGTGCCCTGTGTATGGATGGGAGTGGTCACATGCTCTGACTCCATGGTTAGTGATGTCAAAGGTGTGTCAGCCTCCAGAGTATACATAAGGCACAGCACTGATCCAAAGTCTGTGGAGTTCCTGTCAGTAGAGTTCCTGTTGCTGTGCTGCCTCTGTCAGTAAGAGGCAGATGGAGGTCTGCAACATTGTTGCAGTAGTATGAATGCAGAGCTGTGAGTCTGGCAGCACAAGCAGACAGAGACAAGCTGCCTGAGAGGACTGTGACCAGGGACCTGGCACAGGGCCGAGATCCCTGCGGGGATAGGGAACCCACCTATTAAGGGAAGGCGTACCTTTCGGAGGGAAGCAGCTGGAAGATGGAGGGCTAAGTACACCCCATTGTGGAGGGCAGCTAGCCCACCTCAAGCAATAAAGATGCTCTTAATCACAAACCCTCTCGTGTACATGTGTGGAGTGAATGTACAGAGAGGAGCACCACGAAGGAGTTCCTCAACAGGACCATCCCCATGCGGACGCAGGGACCCTGATGAGGTGGAGGCACTGCACTGGAACTAGGTAGGACTCAGCACACTACCTCAGCTGCCTGTCTGGACGGGTCCTCCCCACACACCATCATGCGGGAGACTCAGGAGTCCTGTTGCCAACAGGTGCACCACCAGACACTACCACACTGTAATGGGGGCCGGTTAGACCACAGGGGCCAATGTGAGATTGGGTGGGTCAGGCCGGTTCAGAAATACCGTTACATTTGGAGGCGAGCTGCTGAGATCAGATCTGTCATCAGGACAGGCTCTAGCTAGGCACACTGGGAAACAGGGAGAGCGTCTGCTGCCACTCTGTGCTGCGTAGGGACGGACCTAGGGGTGGTCAGGGGCTGACAGGGTATTGTCAGTTCGCAGGGACGACCTAGGGGCCTGAAAGGAGTGAGGGGTCTGGAGCCGGGCTATAGCTGACCGAGTCACTTTGAGGTAGTGCTAGTTGGTAGGACGCCAGAAGGGATAGCCTGTTAACGTGGTCAGGAATCCTGGAGAGGGTCTGCGCTAGGCTGACCAAGAGAGGTAGACGCCCCAAGTACTGCATGGCAGAGCCAGAGTACTCTAGCCCATTCCAGACACTTACCATAGGGAGCACAGACTGGGAGGAAGGAGTTACAGCAGACACTGAGAGAGTGAGCCTAGCCTGAGGTAGTGCAACATGAGTCCAGCCTAGATCAGGTACACATGTGGTGGTGCATCTGAGCAATCTTTATTGTACTGGTGTGGTGGCTGCCCCGCAGAGCGGAGCCCCATATACGATAATTGGTACGAGAGCGTGACAACCCAAGGAATGGAGGATCCGCGTGGTGCGGAGAGCCCAACATGGCGACCAGAGGCTGATGGGGAAGGCACCCGTGGCGTGCGCCCCACTGAAGAGCAAACTGTCGCTGAGTTGTCGCTAACTGATCTGCTCTGGAGTGGAGCGAAGGCGGTGGCTGCCCCGTTTTGGTCCATATTAGGACCGCCGGGTACTACCCTGGAGGACAGTATTGAGGACATTGTGATTGGGGCTGATGGAAATGAATTCCAAAATGGCGGTTCCCGCTTCCCCGGGAGACCGCGTGGGCCAGTTGCAGAAAATTCTGCAAATTCGGGACTTGCAGAGAGTTGGCCAGGAGTGGCGCCAACAGGAAAACCCCGCCCTGATGGGGGGTATGGCGCGAAAGCTGCAGCCGCGCCCTCATGGACAGTGACTAACTCAGCCCCAGTGCTGGGTCACCCGATAAATCTATGGGACCTCCCCCTAATCTCAACCAGGAGGAGTGGTTTCCAATTATGCCCTGTGGGCATGAATCCAGCGGAGCAAGGAGCTGGTGAGCCGGCGGTACTGTTACCAAAAGTAGTTCCTGCCGCTGGTACTGCATGCAAGAAGGAAGGGTATTTTGCACGCAAGGCAGCTGAAAGAAAACGGCTGGAATTGGCGGCAAAAGAAGGACCCCACCCTGTTGGGGATAAGGGCGCGAAAGCTGAGGCCGGGCCCTCTAGGACTGAAAGAGGTGCGGCCTCAATTAAAGAACATCCTATTCCGTTGTGGGACCCTCCCCAAATATTCACCAGGGGGAGGGGTCTCTATCTCTGCCAGCCAAGACCCGAGTTGTCTGAGGGAGGAGCTGGGTGTGAGCTTCCTGTCCCACAGTTGCGAGCTGGTGAACAGGAGAGACCATTGTGCAAAGTGTCTCCCGTAACCAGCACAACAAAGAGCGAGATGGACATTGGGGTATATCCCTATTTATTGCCAGGAGGCTCCCTGGTAGTAAAGGCGGGGGCGGACACAGCCATGCTGACGGCTGAA
This sequence comes from Ascaphus truei, assembly GCF_040206685.1. Classification (NCBI taxonomy): domain Eukaryota; kingdom Metazoa; phylum Chordata; class Amphibia; order Anura; family Ascaphidae; genus Ascaphus; species Ascaphus truei. Next base: position 95,960,513 of record NC_134487.1, on the reverse strand, counting down.
GCCCCGCGTGCGGCCTGCACCGAACCAGTTGATCCCGGAGAATGGGGATCGCTCCTAATGACCAGAACGGAGCCTGAAGAGAGAGGGGTCTACAACCGCGGTGAGAACCCGGAACCTCACCGTCGGTCCCCTGCGGCAGTGCCACTCCCCGAGTCGGAGTTCGGCTCCTCGAAAGAGGAACAAGCGATCCTAACGACGGTGGTGATGCGCCTACCGGCGGACCACTACAGCGGTGCTGGAAAAGAACCGGCACTTACCTGTGTCGCGGCGGAGCGGAGTCTCGTGTCGTCGGTGCAGAACCAACCCGAGAGGCGGAGTCCCACGGCCGTGGTGACTTACGGCGCGGAAGGAGGAGAAGATTCCATCCCGAGCCGACGGAGCGGTGAGATACATCCTTACCCTCCCCAGGCGCCGGTGGTGGCAACGGCGGAGGAAGGCCTAGCCCAGGCCCGAGCGGAGCGGAGAGCAGAACCATCACTTCCGGCGGCGGATGTCGTTGTGGAGGAAGAGATCCCGCATGGGGATCCATCGCAAGATGGCGGAGTATCCGGTTCCGGTGATGACGTCACTTCCGGCGGAGGTAGCGGAACGACCAGAGAGAGAACCACAACGCCTCGGCGATCGGACAGTGCTTCCCGATCACCTGTGTCAACACAGAGCTGGCAGGCTGCGAGGAGAGCTGAGACGGGTGAGGCCCAACCAGCGGCACGTCCGCACAATGATACGGGACTATCCGAAGGCAGAGAGCGGGTCGGAACCCCGCGGATGCCCATTTCCTGTCCCTATGCCCAACCCCATGCCCTAGGTAATGCCCCTGTCCCTGTCACCTTTTCCTGTGGGTCCACATCCAGTTTGGGAGTGTCGGAAGGGTCCCAGGGAATCGGTGAGGAACGGACTGGGGAGAGACTGAACAGCTATGCCTCTGATGGTGGGTCGAGGGGTGGAGGGCAGTTGGGAAAAGTATCCAAGTCCCGATGGGTACCTAGTGTGGCCGTAGTTAAGTCTCAGGATAGCTCCAAACAAGAGAGGTGGTCTAGGCCTCTTTCATCAAGGACCTCTGGGGTATCTTCTAGGGGGGATACAGAGGAGGGGGACTCACTAGAGTGGGGGTCTGAGGAACGTAAGGAGACCCGATGGTGGGCAGTAGGACAGTTTACACCTGTGCAAAGGGAGAGAGAGCTACAGGAACGGTGGTTCAAAATTGAGCGCAGGGAAATAGAGCCCATGGATCCTGACATTCTGTCCGATCCAGTAGACCCTGATGAGCCCCTATCATGGGTGTTGCCCGGACGGGCAGGGAATGCTGAGCTAATCCGATGTAGCCGGGCCGAGAGGGCCATTATTGCCAAATACAAGGCGTCCCACGGGTTGGAGTACCCGTATGTCCCTGAACCCCTTATGAAGGGAGAAATTGAGTTTAAGATGGGTTCCACTGGTGAGGATAGGGGATATGGTACTGATGAGGAGGAAGGATCAGGGGAAGAAGATTGGGATCCTGGCGGGTTACATGAGAAGTGTCGCGCAGAGGGTTACAGCATTGCTGCTTTAAGCCCAGTGGACCATGCTGTGCGCAAGCCACCGTAAGAGGGTATGGTAGTACCACTAATGGATACTCCATAAGGGAGTAACCCTGGTTGTTACACATCTATGTTAGGATGTATCTGTTATGTTTATGATGAAGATATGTACTGTAATGTTGTGACTAATTATGTATGTCATTCATTTTACAGTGCTTCCTGCAGAAAGGTGTTCAAATTTAGGTCCCAGCCGTGGACCGTGGGATTCACCAGGGGGAGAATGTAGCGGTCATGTAAAATGGCTACAGTCATCTCTCCTGCTGACAGTAAGGCCTGGTAAGTTGTGGGCATGCCAGCAGTAATTATGGAGGTTTGCCCTCACACCCTGGTGAGGTGCCCTGTGTATGGATGGGAGTGGTCACATGCTCTGACTCCATGGTTAGTGATGTCAGAGGTGTGTCAGCCTCCAGAGTATACATAAGGCACAGCACTGATCCAAAGTCTGTGGAGTTCCTGTCAGTAGAGTTCCTGTTGCTGTGCTGCCTCTGTCAGTAAGAGGCAGATGGAGGTCTGCAACATTGTTGCAGTAGTCTGAATGCAGAGCTGTGAGTCTGGCAGCACAAGCAGACAGAGACAAGCTGCCTGAGAGGACTGTGACCAGGGACCTGGCACAGGGCCGAGATCCCTGCGGGGATAGGGAACCCACCTATTAAGGGAAGGCGTACCTTTCGGAGGGAAGCAGCTGGAAGATGGAGGGCTAAGTACACCCCATTGTGGAGGGCAGCTAGCCCACCTCAAGCAATAAAGATGCTCTTAATCACAAACCCTCTCGTGTACATGTGTGGAGTGAATGTACAGAGAGGAGCACCACGAAGGAGTTCCTCAACAGGACCATCCCCATGCGGACGCAGGGACCCTGATGAGGTGGAGGCGCTGCACTGGAACTAGGTAGGACTCAGCACACTACCTCAGCTGCCTGTCTGGATAGGTCCTCCCCACACACCATCATGCGGGAGACTCAGGAGTCCTGTTGCCAACAGGTGCACCACCAGACACTACCACACTGTAATGGGGGCCGGTTAGACCACAGGGGCCAATGTGAGATTGGGTGGGTCAGGCCGGTTCAGAAATACCGTTACACAAATAATTCAATATTTATTTCTCTCTGAGGTGGTGCTCTAATCATATGGGAAATCTCAATATTCGACTGGCTGGTCTCCTACAATAAAATCACATTTATTGAATCAACTTAAAAAATATACACACACACACACACACACATACAGGTAATGAGCACCACAGGTCAGAAAGTCCATACAGCTAAAGCAGCAACCCTCATACTGTTTTTTAGTTTTAGTTTTTACCCCCATTGTCTTACAGGATGGGAACCGTGGGCCTATAGGAAGCTGCAACATGGTCCATTGCCGCTTCCTATTAGATAGCCATTTAAATTCACTTCAGAAACCAGGCGGTAAGACTGGTAACTTGTCCGAATAGTATCTCAGGGACCCAGGACCCCCTGGGGCTCAAGCTATCTGAAGGACCCCCCAGTTCCAATCCTGTAAAAAAAGGGGGTTAGCTAGGGGAGTTTGCTGCTTTAAATTATTGGGGGGTAAGAAGGGGAATTGTACATACATATACATAACAAACATATACATAAAGTGTGTTATGCAAATAAGAAAAATATATCCACTGTGTTCAGAGAAAAAGGAACCCCTTCTGTTTTTCATCATATCTTGCAGAACAATCACTACATTTTCAGGACAATTGGATGGATTATAGGTCTGTCACAGTAGATTATTAAATGTAAAAATTATTTGATAATCGAATAGATATTCTTTGAAACTGGTGACGACATGTGACCTCATCAAGTGCATAGTTACAAAATGGTGTTTAGCGGAGAAAATAAGCACGTTATAAAGTGCTTGAGACATCAAGGATTATTATCCAAAACGCTTACATACAATGTTGCCTAATAAAGGATGGTCGCTAGGAGAGCTAAAAAAATGAATTTGTAGAACAAAGAGTGGGAACAGCTGGATCAATGTGTTCCAGATAATGCAATCAGACAGTGGCGTTCTCGTCTTCGGCGTGTGTTTCAGAAGAAGGACGTTTTCAACACACACTGAACTCAAACTTTATAGTAATCTTAGTGTTTCAGATTAGATTACAACAGTTTAAACCATTTACGAGCTTTGAAGGAAAAACTCCTATTTCTTTTTTGAATAACATGAATCTACCACACTATGGGGGCAATTCACTAAGCAGGGAGCTTTTGCGCCCGATTGGGAAATTTGTAATCCCACGATAAAAAATGAAGCCAGACGCGGGATTCACTAAGAAGTGAAGCGCATTTGAGTAGGTGCGGGCAAAAACATGCCCGATCGCGCAAGCTGTTTTTTCCCCTGCTATCGTGCTTAAAAATCAAGATAGCTGATTGAAAAAAAAGAAGCCTGTAAGAGCTACATGGAAATGCTGCGTCTCCATGCACGGCTCTTACAGGCGATCGTACAGTATACATATACATTTTAATACTTGTGTACATATGCAGGGGGTCTCCTGAGCTGAACCGCATTGGTTTCAGCCTCGGGTACCCCCTACTTCATGAGATACAGGACCCGTTATGGGGTGCCGGTATGGAGGGTGTCTCACAGGAACAGAGCCTGGGCTAAGGAAACTGTGAATACAGACAGGGGGTAATGGAACAGTCCAGTATGCCAGTGGAATAACAGGGGTTGTCATAGCAACCACTTGCAGGAGGCTAGGAGATAGAGAAAGTTACTAATGTATCCATATCGCCTGCACTGGGAATAATAATTGCAGGGAAAGTACTACAACATAAAGGGCCAGCAGGCAGCGCTGCAAAAGGGGGAAAAAGAACAGAACTATGATTCTAGTTCCAGGACACTCCCCATCTGGTATCTGGAGATACCACTATATGACTAACTATGTGGAACATGTGTGAATACATAACAAATATAACATCACATTCATAAACAATGCGAAAGTCCATATCCACTTAGCGATGAGATACCGGACGGTATCCCTGGCTTCAAAGTCCTTTGGCCAAGGTTCTTTGGCAAAGGATGCCAGGTGGATGCACTGCTCCAGGCTAGCTGGTTGCACCACAATGTCTTTCAGAGTCCACAGAACTGGTGGTCAGTTCTTTTTTGTATTAACCCGATTTAGGCATTAGGAGAATAATCTCGGTAATGGGCCTTAAAAAGGTTTTAGCAATTCCTTGTTGGGTCACTCTCACTTCTACCTTGCGGACCTTTTCATCTTTGCTTGGGATGGTTTTGATAATAAGTCCCATAGGCCATTCGTTTCTTGTCACTTGTCTATCTCTCAATAGAACAACATCCCCTTCTTGGATATCTGGTTTAACAGTTTGCCATTTATGGCGTTCCTGAAGTGTCATGAGATATTCACGTCTCCAGCGATCCCAAAATGTGTTGGCCAAGCGCTGCACCTGCCTCCACTGTCGTTTGTACATATCCTTAGAACTGAAATCTTCGACTGGAGTGGGGATGTTCCCTACTTTCTGTGTTAGGAGCATTGCTGGTGTCAGAATACTTGGAGATTCTGGATCTGTTGATACTGGAATCAAAGGCCTAGCATTAATTATCGCTGATATTTCGGCCATAAATGTGGTTAACACTTCATGGGTGAGTCGAGTCAAATCAGTTTTCAGCATCATAGAGTCCAAAATACGCCGAACGACCCCGATCATGCGTTCCCATGCTCCGCCCATGTGAGAGGAGTGAGGAGAGTTGAATGTCCACGTACACTCTTGGTCGCGCAGGTATCTCTGGATACTGTTGCCTCTATCCTTTAGTGTTTATTTGTAATTCCTTACATGCTCCAACAAAATTGGTGCCGCAGTCGGAGCGTATTTGTTTAACTGGTCCTCTGACTGCAAAGAATCTTCTGAGGGCATTTATGAAGCTTGAAGCATCTATAGATTCTATGATTTCGATGTTACGCCGGTGCTGCCCGCAGACCAGACCCGTCCCCTGAGCGGAAGGGGGAAGTGGTAATACACGCATCCGCAGCAAAGGGAGCGTGTCCGGAGTGTGGTATGAAGCGTTGCCAGGCCAGGTGTAGTAAGGTAGACAATACTTGTCAGTACCGGTTGTAGAGGTAGAGTGAAGGATGCCTTGCCGAAGTCAGGGAGTGGAGAGTGGAGATAGGTCGTAGTCCAAGCCGTGTTCAAGGGGTTACCAGAGTGAGCGTTGTCCAAGGAGTGCCGAGATCGAGAGCCAGAGGGGGTAGTCATACGAGCTGAGTCAGAACCTGTGAAAACACTGAGAGAATCCAGAAGTACTTCCATACAGAGACTATGTCGAGCAAAGACTGAGAGCAGAGAGAAGCTAGATAAAGTAGGAAGGTCCAATTAGGAATGGAGGCGGGACAGGAAGAGCTACAGGGAGACACTGCAGATTGGTGCAGGCATAACAGGCCAGGTGAGTCTTGTTAGTAACCTGAGTATGCCCGTGCAGTGTGCGGGGGCGGAGCCTGAGGTCCAGGGGATGGGAATAAGAGTGTGCAGACTGAGCGTGCTCCGTAACTCGTGTACGCGTGTGAACTGAGCCAGTGGATGGTGCAGGTGTGCGTGCAGGAGGGTGTGGGCGCGCCCGGCGCCGAGCAGAGGAATCGCCGAGGGGAGTGATCACGCGACGGCGGCAGGGGCGAGGAGCCGTGGAGGCCGGTAAAGCAGGATTGTTTTGTGTGTCCAGGGGCTCACTGCAGGGAGTGCTCTGTGTGGGGAGCGAGGAGAACGCCAATTCCTAACAGTACCCCCCTCTTCAGGAACGGCCTCAGGACGGTCCAAGAACGGTTTCTCTGGAAACTTTTTCCTGAAGGACTTAAGAAGGGCCGGGGCATGAATGTCCTTTGAAGGTACAAAGGATCTCTCTTCAGGGCCAAAGCCCTTCCACTGCACCAAGAACTGAAGCTGACCCCTGGATAGGCGAGAATCCAAAAGAGAGTGAACTTCGTATTCCTCATTATTTTGTACAGTAATGGGATCCGGTTTACGAGTCTGATACGGAAAGAAGTGACTGGAGATAAATGGTTTTAAGAGGGACACATGAAAGACATTGGGTATCTTCATACTGGGTGGTAGTTGGAGCCGGAATGCTACGGGATTGATTTGTTCACAAATAGGGAAGGGACCCAGGAACTTAGGTGCCAATTTAGGAGATGGTACCTTAAGGTGGATATTCTTAGAGGAGAGCCATACCAAATCCCCTGGTTTGTAACTGGGCGCCGAACGACGACGATGATCGGCCTGTAGTTTCGATCTGCGGGAGGAGTTGAGAAGGGTAGACTGAATCCTGGACCATGCCGTTTGGAGGGAAGAAATACGTTCATCTACGGCTGGTACTCCAGAAGGAATGTTGGGGATGGGAAGACTGGGAGGGTGGAACCCATAATTTATAAAGAAGGGCGACTCCCGGGTGGACTCGTTTTTGGCAGAATTGACGGCATACTCTGCCCAAGAGAGGAGTTCGAGCCCAATCATCCTGGAAATCGGATATAAAACATCTCAGGTACTTTTCCAGGGATTGATTGATTCTCTCCATTTGTCCATTGGACTGAGGATGATAGGCGGAATAGAAAGAAGAAGAGATGCCCAATCTCTTCGTGAAAGCTCTCCAAAATTTGGATACGAACTGAGAACCTCTGTCAGAAACAATGGACGAAGGGATCCCATGAATCCGGAAAATCTGCTCCGTAAAGATATCAGCAAGGGCGGGGGAGGTGGGTAATCCTTTAAGTGGAATGAAATGGGACATCTTCGAGAACCTGTCCACGACCACCAAGATAGTGTTCATTCCTCTGGACCTGGGCAACTCCACGATGAAGTCCATAGAAATGTGGGACCAGGGGCGGTCAGGAACTGGAAGGGGTAACAGAAAATCCTGAGGCTTTTGACGGAGAGTCTTGCTTTGAGCGCACGTTGGGCAGGTGCGGGTAAACTCCAGAATATCTTGAGACATCCTTGGCCACCAGAAATTCCGACGAATGAGATCAGTAGTCTTCTTAAAACCTGGATGACCTGCAGATTTAGAGGAGTGACCCCAAGACAGGACCTCTCGAACAAATTTGGAAGGTACGAAGAGTTTGTTGTCGGGAACCACCAAGTCCTTGGGAATGCGTCTCTGGGAGTGCAAAATCTTGTCAAGATTCTTGAAAGAAGACGTGGCGAGAATCCTCTCTTGTGGAAGGATAGTCTCCAAAGATTCCTCTGGCATCTCTTCAGAAGAATGTATTCGGGAGAGTGCGTCTGCCTTTACGTTCTTGGTCCCGGGGATATAGGAACGGTGAAAATCGAATGGAGAAAAAAAAGAGCCCAACGAGCCTGTCGTGGACCAAGGCGTCAAGCGTTCTCTATGTAAAGAAGGTTCTTGTGGTCCGTGAGAATAGTAAATGGCTCTTTCGACCCCTCCAGCAGGTGTCTCCACTCTTGAAGAGCCATCTTCACGGCCAGAAGTTCCCTGTTACCCACGTCATAGTTCCTCTCGGCAGATGAGAATTTCTTGGAAAAATATGCACAGGGATGTAACTTATCTTGGGGCGTGGGTCTCTGAGAAAGAACGGCACCAGCGCCGCAATCAGAAGCGTCGACCTCCAGGACAAAGGGAGTGAGCTTCAATTGGATAGGAGGTTGCCACCCTCCAAAACAGCCAAGACTAGCTGCACAAGAATTATAAAACATACAGAACACCTACAAGTTCAAATTGAACCCCCAAAATACCCACAACATATATATAAGCATATAAGTTTCACAGAGGAGTGCTACTGAGCATGGCAATTTATATTTAAAACCAGAGACATAACATAAAACACAGACAAAGCTCAGTGCAGATCCAGAAAAACTTATATACGGTACAGTGCCTAAATATACATGTATAAATAACTAATAAATAAAATGGTCTTTTAGTTTAACATTTTGGCCAAATTGTTGTAAGCCCTTGAGCCAAACTTCAAGGCAGACCACGTTCAAGGGTCCCTACACTAATATAAATTCTTAATAACCTGTGCATTGCCAGGAAGAATGATTTATAATAATTCTGTCAATATGAGTTGCAAAAGTTCTAAGTCTGATTGAAGCTTTTATTAACCTGTACATTACCAGGAAAAGCACTCTGTAATAGATTTGTCACAATCACACTGCATGCAGGCAAGTTCCCCTGATAGTTGGAGATGCCATGGAGTGAGCTTTTAACCATTTAAATGTGGGAGGGAGTGAGCTTCAATTGGATAGGAGGTTGCCACCCTCCAAAACAGCCAAGACTAGCTGCACAAGAATTATAAAACATACAGAACACCTACAAGCTCAAATTGAACTCCCAAAATACCCACAACATATATATAAGCATATAAGTTTCACAGAGGAGTGCTACTGAGCATGGCAATTTATATTTAAAACCAGAGACATAACATAAAACACAGACAAAGCTCAGTGCACATCCAGAAAAACTTATATACGGTACAGTGCCTAAATATACATGTATAAATAACTAATAAATAAAATGGTCTTTTAGTTTAACATTTTGGCCAAATTGTTGTAAGCCCTTGAGCCAAACTTCACGGCAGACCACGTTCAAGGGTCCCTACACTAATATAAATTCTTAATAACCTGTGCATTGCCAGGAAGAATGATTTATAATAAATCTGTCAATATGCTCAGTAGCACTCCTCTGTGAAACTTATATGCTTATATATATGTTGTGGGTATTTTGGGGGTTCAATTTGAGCTTGTAGGTGTTCTGTATGTTTTATCATCCAAGTATACAATAACAAAAATATTGAGTACCTTACGAAAGACGTCATTTATGAAATCCTGGAAGACAGCGGGAGCATTACATAAGCCGAAAGGCATTACCAGATATTCGTAGTGTCCACTACGCGTGTTGAAGGCCGTCTTCCATTCATCCCCCTTCCTGAGGCGCACCAGGCATCCATAGCGTGAGATTCTGGTAACGACAAGGGGTAGGTCTTGGACTTGGGTAGGGAGTAACCTGGAACTAGATCGATCGGACAATCGTAAGTCCTGTGTGGCGGCAAGATGTCTGACTGTACCTTATTGAAAACGTCCCGGAATTGATGGTAAACGGAAGGTAGAATAACTTCGGGAACAGAGGTATTGGCCAGCAGTTGATGAGTCTCGCCTGACCTCGGCCTCCAGGAAATGGGAGCAGAGGAAGTCCAGTCAATGAGAGGATTGTTAAGCTGTAGCCAAGGAAGACCAAGGGTGATGGGTATCCCAGGAGCGTGAATGGCATCGAGAACTAAGATCTCCTTATGCAGATGTGAGGACAGAAGTAAGGGAGCCGTCTCTAAGGAGATGTGGGCCGGGGTAAGAGGACGTCCATCGATACCAACGAGTGCGATGGGAACCTTCTTTCTCATGAGTGGTATGCGGTTTAACCTGGCGAATTCAAGATCCACGAAGTTTCCTCCAGCTCCTGAGTCAATGAAAGCGGCGGTAGAAGTCTTGAACTTGAAGTCTTGAACTAATCGCCTGAAAGGGAGACTGGAAATGTAAGTTTCTTAGGGAGTTCACCTTTAGAAAGGGGACGTGGAGACATTACACCCAGAGAGAGCCCCTCTGTACACACTGGGTGTTCCCGTTTCCCGGATGCAGTGGACACTCCCGAACCAGATGTTCCATGGATCCGCAGTAGAAACACAATCCCCCGGCGTGGCGGAACTGCCGTATCGGTGTGCGGATGCGTTGTACCCCCAATTGCATTGGCTCTGGCAACTCCAGTGCAGGACAAAGAGGTAAGGTAGCACTTGGGGGAGCAGGAGTGTTGCTGGAAGTACTGGAGAACGGAACTTGAAAGAAAAAGGTGGAGTCCATACGGCAGAACATCCCATCTGTTGCCTCCTCCCATCCCACAATGCTTCCCAACTCTCCTCCTGTCTTTCTTGACTCTTTTCCTGCTATCTCGGAGGAGGATGTATCACTGCTGATCTCCTCTTCGCCCTCTACCACTTGCCCACTTGACCCCATTCCCTCCCATCTCCTAAAACCTCTTGCTCCTTCTATAATCCCTATGCTCACACAGATCTTTAACTCTTCCCTCTACTCTGGTACCTTTCCTTCATCCTTCAAGCATGCAACCGTTATACCATTACTCAAAAACAGCAAGCTTGACCCTACCTGTCCTTCTAACTATCGACCTGTCTCCCTCCTGCCTTTTGCCTCCAAACTCCTTGAACGTCTTGTATTCTCTCGATTGCTACACTTTCTCAACACCTATTCTGTACTAGACCCTCTACAATCTGGCTTCCGCACTGCTCACTCTACTGAAACAGCCCTCACTAAAATAACTGACGACCTCCACGCTGCCAAAGACAGAGGTCATTACACTCTGCTCATATTACTCGACCTCTCTGCAGCATTCGACACCGTGGACCACCCTCTTCTCCTTCACATTCTCCATACTCTTGGTATTCGGAACAAAGCTTTATCCTGGATCTCCTCTTACCTCTCCCATCGTACCTTCAGTGTCTCTTTTGCTAACACCTCCTCCTCCTCTATTGATCTCTCTGTGGGGGTACCCCAGGGCTCTGTCCTGGGACCCCTTCTCTTTTCTCTCTACACACTCTCTCTAGGTGACCTAATCACATCTTTTGGGTTTAAATATCACCTCTATGCTGACGACACACAAATTTACCTTTCAACCCCTGACCTTACACCTGCTATACAGACCAAAGTTTCTGAATGCCTCTCTGGAATATCATCCTGGATGGCCATCCGCCGACTGAAACTTAACATGGCAAAAACAGAGCTCCTTATACTACCTCCCAAACCTGGCCCTACTACATCCTTCCACATTGCTATTGGAAATACGATCATTCACCCAGTAGCCCAAGCACGCTGCCTAGGGGTCACACTTGATTCCTCTCTCTCATTCTCCTCTCATATTCAAAACGTTTCTAAAACTTGTCGCTTTTTCCTCCGCAATATCACAAAGATACGCCCTTTCCTCTGTTACTCAACTGCTAAAACTCTGACTCAGGCCCTCATTCTCTCACGTCTCGATTACTGCAACCTCCTGCTGTCCGGCCTTCCTACCTCTCACCTGTCTCCCCTACAATCTATCCTAAACACTGCTGCCAGAATCACTCTACTCTTTCCTAAATCTGTCTCAGCGTCTCCCCTGCTGAAATCACTCTCCTGGCTTCCGATTAAATCGCGTATCTCACACTCAATTCTACTGCTCACTTTTAAAGCTTTACATTCTTCTGCCCCTCATTACATCTCAGCCCTAATTTCTCGCTATGCACCATCACGACTCTTGCGTTCTTCTCAAGGATGTCTTCTTTCTACCCCCTTTGTATCTAAAGCTCTCTCCCGCCTTAAACCTTTCTCACTTTCTGCCCCACACCTCTGGAATGCTCTTCCCCTCAATACCCGACTAGCCCCCTCGCTATCCACCTTTAAGACCCACCTTAAGACACATCTGCTTAAAGAAGCATATGAGTAGCACTGGATAATCATGGACACATGACACAAAGCTTGGCCTCCTGCAGACGCACTTACTAGTATTCCCTCCTACTGTCTCTGTACGTTCTCCCTACCTACCAATTAGATTGTAAGCTCCTCGGAGCAGGGACTCCTTCCTTAATGTTACTTTTACAGTATGTCTGAAGCACTTATTCCCATGATGTGTTATTTATATTTGCTATTTATATGACATGTATTACTACTGTGAAGCGCTATGTACATTTTATGGCGCTATACAAATAAAGACATACATACATACATAGTTATGGACGCGAGTGCGCTGACGCTGTGAGCGGCATACCTGGATACGTTGATCCACTCGGACAGCCAAATCAATGAGGACCTCCAATTGATCCGGCCTGGATTGGCGAGAGAGTTCATCCTTGATGGAATCTGCCAGGCCTTGCCAGAACACGGAGACGAGAGCCTCTTGTCCCCAGTTAGTCTCGGCTGCTAGAGTCCGGAACTCCACAGCATACTACATCACCATTCGCCGTCCCTGAGTGATCTGGAGGAGAGAAACAGATGCCATCTCCCGACGAGCGGGAGAATCGAATACTTGTTGAAACTCGGCTTTAAATGCCGGGTAATCTTGGGTAAGGTCAGTACGTCGCTCCCAAACCGGTGAAACCCAAGCCAGGGCGCTGCCAGTGAGGAGGTTATAAATGTAGGCTACCTTCTTGCGATCAGTATTGTAGAGGTGGGGGGCCATTTCAAACTGCACCTCACACTGGTTTAGGAAACCCCTACAATCTTGCGGTTCACCTGCATAAGGCTTGGGGGGAGGAATCCTTACATCTGAGCTGCTAACTGTGCTTGCCGAGTGGGGGCTTACATCTGGCGGGGTCGCGGTCGGTACCCTGTCTGAGAGTACTGCGACCTGGCGTGTAAGTGCCACAATTTGATCCGCCATGGCCTGGTTTTGCTGAAGCAGATTGGAGAGAAACTTTTGAAGTTCGGTCTGGTCTGCGTCTTGTGGGCTCGACATAATGTTACGCCGGTGCTGCCCGCAGACCAGACCCATCCCCTGAGCTGAAGGAGGAAGTGGTAATACACGCACCCACAGCAAAGGGAGCGTGTCCGGAGTGTGGTATGAAGCGTTGCCAGGCCAGGTGTAGTAAGGTAGACAATACTTGCCGGCACCGGTTGTAGAGGTAGAGTGAAGGATGCCTTGCCAAAGTCAGGGAGTGGAGAGTGGAGATAGGTCGTAGTCCAAGCCGTGTTCAAGGGGTTACCAGAGTGAGCGTTGTCCAAGGAGTGCCGAGATCGAGAGCCAGAGGGGGTAGTCGTACGAGCTGCGTCACAACCTGTGAAAACACTGAGAGAATCCAGAAGTACTTCCATACAGAGACTATGTCGAGCAAAGACTGAGAGCAGAGGGGAGCTAGATAAAGCAGGAAGGTCCAATTAGGAACGGAGGCGGGACAGGAAGAGCTACAGGGAGACACTGCAGATTGGTGCAGGCATAACAGGCCAGGTGAGTCTTGTTAGTAACCTGAGTATGCCCGTGCAGTGTGCGGGGGCGGAGCCTGAGGTCCGGGGGACGGGAATAAGAGTGTGCAGACTGAGCGTGCTCCGTAACTCGTGTACGCGTGTGAACCGAGCCAGTGGATGGTGCAGGTGTGCGTGCAGGAGGGCGTGGGCGCGCCCGGCGCCGGGCAGAGGAATCGCCGAGGGGAGTGATCCCGCGACGGCGGCAGGGGCGAGGAGCCATGGAGGCCGGTAAGGCAGGATTGTTTTGTGTGTCCAGGTGCTCACTGCGGGGAGGGAGTGCTCTGTGTGGGCAGCGAGCAGAACGCCGATTCCTGACACTCGATGTGTATAGCTCGTGTACTCATGCATGTGAAGAGTACGCCCATCGTTTACTGTTTGCTATTCCACCCCTCGTTCTACGTGGGATGACCATCCAGGGTCCAAATACATTGAGTCCTACACAGGTAAAGGGGGTTCTGTACTAAGTCTATCGATCCTTTGTTCTTGGCTTTTGCCTCGCAGCAATCGGCACCTAACACATTTGTGGAGATTACTGGCCACGCATCTTTTCATGTCAACGACCCAAATGCCTGCTGCCCTGATAGCGCCTTCATTGAAGTGTCGTCCCTGATGCATGACTTGTTCAGTAGCGCACCAACAAAGTGGCGATGTGATGCCGGCCAGGGATGATAAGTGGATTGCTTTCGTCCCTGCTCAGTTGGGACTTGTTGAGGCGGTCTCCTATTCTAATGAGGCCATCATTGTCGATTAAGGGATTTAACTTCCAAAGTGGGCTGTTTTTAGGGATGCTCTTCCCTCCACGAATACAACTGATCTCCTCCGCATACGTCTCTCTCTGAATGTGACGCAGAACAGTTTCCTTTGCCCTTGTAACTTCGTCCACGGTGCGCAACTCTTTGCAGATGTGCTAGCCATGGTAGCCGGTCGTTTTACCACCTGGTGTCTGGCGGAAGGAGATAGCTATGTGCCTCAGGTGGGCTACTGCTCGCAGGAGGGCTGTCCACCTTGAGAAGCGATGGAATCGACGTGATCCAAATGCGTTTCTGTGCAGTAACACGGATTCTTGAGGCCTTATCTCCATGTCCTTCTCGGGATCCACGAGTTCAAAGTCGTCAGTTGGGGTTGATGGCGTTTCCGCAGCTGCGTAAGAAACGTTGGTCCTGTGAGCCACGATGTGTTCTGTAGTTGCGCTGTGGGCACTGATCTGGTGGCATGATCTGCAGGATTTTGGTCGGTGGGCACATGGTACCATTGTTTTCTGGTTGGGTTGACTTCCTTTTTCTTTCTACACGGTTGGCCACATATACGTAGAATCTTCTTTTCTTGTTACATATGTAACCCAGTACCACCTTGCTATCTGTGTAGAATCTGACAGCATCTGGTTTGCAGTCCATCTCGTTTTCTATTAGTTCTGCCAGTTCTACCGCTAATACTGCGCCACATAGCTCGAGTCTGGGTATAGTGTGGTCCGGTTGTGACGCCAGCTTAGCCTTGCCAAGGATGAACCTGTTATGGTAACTTCCATCCACGTCCTCGGTTTTTAGGTAGGCCACTGCTGCTATGGCCTTTGTAGAGGCATCTGAGAACACGCAAAGCTCTTTACTGTGTGCAGCGGTGAGAGATATAGGTGAGTAGGGTCGTGGGATCTGAAGTTGCTCTAGGGTCTTCAAAGTATCCTTCCACGTTTCCCACTCTTTTCGTCTTTCTGGAGGTAGTGGGGTATCCCAGTCCTGCTTCTCGAAGGACATTTCTCTGAGAAGAGACTTCCCTTGTATAGTGACTGGAGCTACGAATCCTAGCGGATCGTAAAGGCTGTTGACCGTGGACAGGACTCCGCGTTGGGTGTAGGATTTTTCCGCGATGGATACCTGGAATGTGAATGCGTCTGTTTTAAGATTCCAGCTTATCCCCAGTCTCCGCTGTATGGGAGGCGTGTCGGTCCCCAGATCCAAATTCTTAAGATCGTTTGCGTGATCGTCTGCGTGGAACGCCTTCATCACTATGGCACTATTGGAGGCTATTTTGTGCAATCTTAGGTTGGCGTTTGCTAACATCTTTTGTCTCCTTTTGAGTAGGTCTATGGCTTCTTCTTCGGTGGGGACTGATTTCAACCCATCGTCCACATAGAAGTCTCTTTCCCGAACTCTGCTTCTCCTTCTTGAGTCGTTCTTCTGAGGTCATAGGCGGCCACAGCAGGTGATGGACTGTTGACGAAGACATGTACTTTCATGCGATACTCTACGATTTCGTCCTCTATGTCGTCATTCTGGTACCACAGGAACCTTGGGTAGTTTCGGTTGTCTTCTCGCACAAGGAAGCAGTGGAATATCTGTTGGATGTCTGCTGTTATGGCAATTGGATCCTTGCAAAAGCGGATCAACACTCCCAGAAGACTGTTTGTCAGGTCCGGTCCGGTGAGGAGAACATCGTTTAGGGAGACTCCCTGGTGCTGAGCACTGGAATCGAATATCACTCGAATTTGGCCAGGTTTCTGGGGGTGGTAGACGCAAAATGACGGTAGGTACCAGCATTCTTCGCCTTCTTTCAGTGGGGGCGCCGGTTCTGCGTTACCACTGAGGAATATCTTCTGCATGAAGGCCACAAAGTGTTTCTTGGTCTCCGGTTTCCTTTGTAGGTTACGGCGGAGCGAAGTGAGCCTAGACATGGTGTGGTCTCTGTTTGGGAGGCGTCTTCTTGGTGAGCGGAATGGTAGCGGGTCCACCCAACTGCCTAATTCATCCTTGAAGAGCTCCTTATCCATTAACCTCAGCAATTCTCTATCCTCCATCGATGGCGCCTATTTGTCATCGTCCTTTGTTGTCTGAAATGCTGTGCGCCCTAGGTCATCGGTGTATTTGTTTGCCACAAGCGCGTCTCCATACATCCTTTTGGTCACGAACTTCTCATGGACCTGGAAGTGGTTCGGACATGGTTTGAAGCGAGATGCACGACCGTTCTACAACAGGTTTGTTCGTAGGGCGTCTACGTTGTCGGGTCCGCGTATCCTGTCGAGCCTTTGAGCGCTTGGAGCGTTATGGTCCCCGTTTCGCTGTTCGCGGATCTTGTGTGCTCTCATGATGTCCCTGCCAAGTAACAGCACGATCTGGGCGCCTTCGTCTAGTGGTGGGTTGCGATCAGCAATAGCATTGAGATGGGGGTGGAGTCACGCCACGTCTGGTGTGGGGATTTCGCTCCTATCTTCCGCCATGTGATTGCACTCTATGAGTGTTGGAAGGGGCATTTTCACTTTGCCGTCCACTGAACATATGGTGTAGCCGTTCACTCTCCTCCCTGTAGTTTCCATTCACCCTGCGCACGTTCTGAGCGTGTAAAGAGAGGCACTGTCTTGTATGTTGAACATGTCAAAGAATTCTGACCTGACCAACGACCAGTTGCTCTGGTCGTCGATGATAGCATACATCCTTTTAGCTCTTTCAGATTGGTGCACTGCTACAAGACATATTTTAGAGCAAGATCTACCATCGCTTCTTTCTCCACATATCTCTGTGCATTTGGACGCTACCGATGTGGGGGGTGTCTTTCCCTCTTCTTCCTCCCCGCCCTGCTTTGTCGCAGGGTTAGGGGTCTTGCTAGGTTTGGACTTCATTGTCTCTGGGTGTAAAGCTGCTATGTGCCTGTCACTATTACACTCTGTGCATTTTATAGCTTCTTTGCAGTCCTTGAATAAATGAGCTGTGGAAGCAAAACATTTGAAGCAAGCTCCCCATTCCCTGATTAAGTTCTTACACTCCTCAATGGGCTTCATTCTGAATACGATACACTTGTTAAGCGGATGCGGCCTTTTGTGTATAGGACATTCTTTGTTAAGGTCCCTTGGTTTATAATTCCTGGCGGCCGACTGGTTGGGACTCGCGTGGGTCATAGGGGCCACGTCCGTCCTGTGGACTGAGATGGGTGTTCTGGCATCCTTGTATCTCTCCGCTGACCTTTCATTCTTAGGGTGGCTGGCACTGGATGTGGTCTGCGCACCTAAGATGAAGCTGGGGTCGTTTCTCGTCCTTGCTGCTTCGCGAATGAAGCTTAAGAATACTGAAAATGGGGGGTAGGCGACTTGCTTCTCCCTTTTGTATTTGGAGCCTTGTGAAATCCATCTTCTTGGAAGTTGTAGGGTAGCTTCTCCAAGCTGGGTCTCACTCCGCGAGCTGAGTCTAGGACGTTGAGTCAGAATAGAACAATGGTGCTCAAAGTGCTGTGTGTGTGCTTCTGAAGGGAGGGAGACACTGGGTATTAAGGTATTATGTATTAGTATACTCAGTCCATAATGATGGGGGTGGGGGCACCAGGAAGCCCTGAAGGTTGGGGAAGTTGTCCTAGGACACCCTCCTTCACCTCATTGGGATAGCCCCTTAAGAGTACTCACAATTCTGTTCACCTCCAGAGTCTCCCTTCCAATGCGTGCTGCTATATAAACGAATTCCAGAGATGTAGGTGTGTAGCACACAGCATTCAAAAGAGAACAGGTCTGGCAAAAACTTCCTTTATTTGCAAGGCATAAAAAAGAGGGGCGCAACCCTTCAACGCGTTTCGTGCAAAGCACTTTGTCAAGAAGTGCCTCTACACGACATACAGCCACTTAAATACACAAAACCTATCAAATCTCGCGATATCTCGTGACATCATCAAGCCGATACTATCCAATCAAAAGGACATTCCCCGCGCATGCGCGCCGCGATCGAGCCCCGCGATAACAAAATCACCGCACACCACACCTCTCACTGTCCCTGCGTTTTGCACCAGCTGGTAAACACAACGCTGCTCAGGAGACAAGCCATGGGTGCGGCAATTAGGAACACTAGACCCCTCGCCGCACGCATGCGCATACGGACATTCTGAATATGCCTTATCCACTGACTGATCGGTGCATATGAGCTGTCAAGTGTAAAGAAGCAGACTCACTTGCATCTCTCCCCCAGCAGGGCAATAACAGGTTAATACAAATACATATATGAAAAGGCGGCCTATATCCACACAGATTTACGTTTAGCTTGGCACATAATGTTATTATACATCAAAGCAATTTAACAAATACAATTTATTATCTAAACACATAACTAGACTAAACAAGATATATCCTTAAAATACAAGTATACTGCTATACTTATGTAAAAACAAATGTGCCCCCTCCTGATGAATGTGATCATTAAATCTATATAAAGCAATAAATAAATGTTGATTATTTCTACTGTGGAGAGCCTAATAGAAAAAACAAAGAAAACAGAAATGCATACTTTTTGGCAATTGTACACTAGAGATATTATTATGAGCCATTATACTACAAGGGAGCGACAATAAGGGACAACCAATGGTTATATGTTCGTGCCTGGTTTTGAGCAGCTGTTTCATTATTTTAAATTTTAATTAATGCAGTTCTTATCCCAAACCGGCCATATGATGAATCATCAAGACAATAATTCATTATCTATCTACAGACAATTCACATAAACAAGTTTTGTCATATAGACACATTTAGTCATATGATGCCCACACAGTATATTAAGAAATCAGGTCCGTTCCCGAGGAATACTATCATTATGTGATACACATTTATTATTTTTGAAGTATTATAACAATTCTTTTCAAATAACATGAATCAACACATTTCTATCATAAGAACCAGGCTTAGTCTGCTGAGATTGAAAGAAAGCAAAATGGAGGGTGTCTCACAGGAACAGAGCCTGGGCTAAGGAAACTGTGAATACAGGCAGGGGGTAATGGAACAGTTCACTATGCCAGGGAAATAACAGGGGTTCTAATAGCAACCACTTGCAGGAGGCTAGGAGATAGAGAAAGTAACTAATGTATCCATATCGCCTGCACTGGGAATAATAATTGCAGGGAAAGTACTACAACATAAAGGGCCAGCAGGCAGAGCTGCAAAAGGGGGAAAAAAGAAAAGAACTATGATTCTAGTTCCAGGACAAAGGGGATAGGGGACATTAGATTGTATTTTTTATTGTACTGCATTGCTTGTGGCAACGGAGAACATGGACGGTTATGAGGATGAGGACAGCCTTCATCGTGGCAACCTGGCAGGGATGAATGCAAATTTTATTTATTTTATTTATGCCGCTTAATGTTTTAAATCCTAAATTGTCCTAAAATGTTTTAAATCCTAAATCATAAATTGTAATGGACAAATGCACTATTATCCATATCTGGATAATAGTTATTTTGACCTTTATTGTACTGTATGTGTTAGGAGACAGGGGGGGGGTATTTATTGCAAAGTATTGGCTGTTATGTTTTATTGGCCACACGATTGGTACTGCAAACCAGCGGGGGCCCCCTGGACTCCAACAGGGATCACCCACAGGGATCACTACATAGCACAGATCAATAAAATAAATGAAAAACTTTATGGTAAAATATAAAAAACGCACTCACCGCAATGTGTGACAGTCGGTGGTGGGGACCCCACACATTGCGAGGCGGTGAGAGATACTGTGATCGTACCTGGTTCACTATTCAGTGATATATGCCTGTTTTATTGGCACTAT
This sequence comes from Ascaphus truei, assembly GCF_040206685.1. Lineage (NCBI taxonomy): Eukaryota > Metazoa > Chordata > Amphibia > Anura > Ascaphidae > Ascaphus > Ascaphus truei. The sequence goes on along the minus strand of NC_134487.1, from coordinate 95,940,456 downwards.
TGTAAGTGCGTTTTTTATATTTTACCATAAAGTTTTTCATTTATTTTATTGATCTGTGCTATGTAGTCCTTCTTATCTCCCTTATATTCATTGGAGCACACACTCATCTTTGTGATATCGGATTGGAAGCGCTTACCAGTACCTCTTGGGATTTATTCCCTAAAACGCCCTGTGACTACTTCCATCCTGTGAGTAGGCAGGACATAGAGCCAAGATAACACACTATTAACTTATACTGTGTTTCTACGTCTACACTTATATTTCCTGTGTCGCTGTTTTTTCTTCTCTCCCATATGCTCCCCCTGGATTTCTTGAGATTCATTTCTTTTGCACCAGCTTTTGCGCCAGCTTTTGCGCCAGCTTTAGCTGGTGCAAAAATCAAGCATGCTTTTAAAGTACGGTTCACTTATCACTGCCTAGTGAATCGTGCTGACTGGCAAAAAACGTCGCGTTTGCCATTTTTTGCCTGATCGTAAGTATTGAAAAAATGTATTTATTTATTTTTTGGCTGAAAAAATGCCTTTTACGGCTGATAAAGCACTGTTATCACTGCTTAGTGAATCGCACAGCAGGCAGTATCAGTCTTAAAAGCCATTTATCATACGTAAAAGCAGTTATCACTGCTTAGTGAATCGCCCCCTATATCTGGTACTTGTTGACATAAGAAAGACACAAAGGAGCTGCGCTACCCTGATCACAGTGTAAAATGGCCACCTCCAGAGTAAGTAAGCCTGGGGTGCACCTATAGGAGCAGGGACAATGAAGCAAACAAGAAGCCTAAGGCTGAGTCCCCGCTGGCGCTGACCGCGCTTGGCGCGGTTACCTCGTTGAATCTTCGTCCTCCCGTCCACGCTCATGCGCCGGCACCCACGCTCTTAGAAGCTTGGTGCTTGGGGAGACAAGGGAAAGAGTCTTTCGAATTCAGAACAGGGTCACATGACCCTGCTCTGACCAATGGGGAGAGAGAGGCAGTGTAGGCTGAGCGGAGAGAGGTGGAAGGGGGGGGTCTGAGTGGAGAGAGGTGGAGGGGGGCTGAGAGGAGAGAGGTGAAAGGGGAGAGGTGATGGGGGGCAGAGGGGAATGGAGAGAGGGAGAGGGGAATGGAGAGAGGGAGAGGGGAATGGAGAGAGGGAGAGGGGAATGGAGAGAGGGAGAGGGGAATGGAGAGAGGGGGAGGGAGAGGGGAATGGAGAGGGGGAGAGGGAGAGGGGAATGGAGAGAGGGAGATGGAGAGAGAGAGAGAGAGAGAGAGAAGGGGGAAGGGGGAGAGAGAGAGAAGGGGGGAGAGAGAGAGAGGGGGGGGTGAGAGATAGAGGGGGAGAGAGAGGGGGGGAAGAGAGAGAGAGATAGATAGGGGGAGAGAGAGAAGGGGGAGAGACAGACAGAGGGGGGAGAGAGAGGTGGGACCAGGAGAGAGAGCGCGCAGGGGGGGCGGGAGTGAAAGAGAGCGCAGGGGGGGCAGGAGAGCGCGCAGGGGGGGAAAGAGAGGGGAGACAGAGAGGGAAGGGGGGATAGAGGAGGGGAAGGGGGGATAGAGGAGGGGAGGGGGAGAGAGAGGAGGGAAGGGGGGAGAGAGAGGAGGGAAGGGCGAGAGAGAGAGGAGGGAAGGGGAGAGAGAGGAGGGAAGAGCGGGAGAGAGAGGACGGAAGAGGGGAGAGAGTAAGGAAGGGGAGAGAGAGAGGAGGGGAAAGAGAGGAGAGACAGGGGAGAGAGAGGAGGGAAGTGAGGAGAGAGAGCGCGCAGGGGGGGCGGGAGTGAAAGAGAGCGTGGGGGGCAGGAGAGCGCGCAGGGGGGGAAAGAGAGGGGGAGACAGAGAGGGAAGGGGGGATAGAGGAGGGGAGGGGGAGAGAGAGGAGGGAAGGGGGAGAGAGGAGGGAAGGGGGAGAGAGAGAGGGGGGCGGGAGTGAGAGAGGGGGCAGGGGGTGGGAGAGAGAGCATGCAGGGTGGGGGAGAGAGACGGGGGAGACAGAGAGGGAAGGGGGGATAGAGGAGAGAAGGGGGAGAGAGAGGAGGGAAGGGGGGAGAGAGAGGAGGGAAGGGGGGAGAGAGAGGAGGGAAGGGAGAGAGAGAGGAGGGAAGGGGGAGAGAGAGAGGGAGGGAAAGAGAGGAGGGAAGGGGGAGAGAGAGGCAGGAAGGGGGAGAGAGGAGAGATGGGGAGAGAGGAGGGAAGGGGGAGAGAGAGAGGAAGGAAGGGCGAGAGAGAGGAGGGAAGGGAGAGAGAGAGAGAGAGAGAGAGAGAGAGAGAGAGAGCGAGAGAGAGCGAGAGCGAGAGCGAGAGCGAGAGCGAGAGAGAGAGAGAGAGAGAGAGAGAGAGGAGGGAAGGGGGAGGGGAAAGAGAGGAGGGAAGGGGGAGAGAGGAGGGAAGGGGGAGAGAGGAGGGAAGGGGGAGGGGAAAGAGAGGAGGGAAGGGGGAGAGAGGAGGGAAGGGGGAGGGGAAAGAGAGGAGGGAAGGGGAGAGAGGAGGGAAGGGGGGCAAAGAAAGGAGGGAAGGGGGAGAGAGAGGAGGAAATGGGGGAGAGATAGGAGGGAAGGGGGGGAGAGAGGAGGGAAGGGGGGAGAGATAGGAGGGAAGGGGGAGAGAGTTCAGAAATCAGTTCTTTAGTATTAGATAATAGTGACAGGTTTTTTTTTTGTTTTTTTCTTATTAAACTCTTAATGCCATTTTTAATGAGTTTTAAAACATCAGTTTGCCAGAGGGCTGGCTGAGTATATAAAGCACAAGCAGCCAATGGTGAAGCAGCAGGAGGCTGAGAGCAATGTCATCAGACGTATGCTGTCCACTGATAGGCCGGAGTGGAATGCACTACAGGTGTGGAGCAGCTGAGTGTATTAGCCCGTTGTTTGCCTGTGGCCGCGTGGCGCCTGAGCGTTGGTGGCATGTGACGCGCGCTGCCCGTGTTGTCACAGGGGGGCGGAGCCTGAGGGCAGTCCCTGGTGTGTCTCCCTTCCAGGAGGTGCGGTGCCTGCACGCAGGTTGTAGGTGACGCGCGTCACTTGTGATGTTGCGGGATGCATCATGGGGCGGGACCTAAGCCCAATCCTGACACCGAGATACAGGCCCCGGTATGGGGTGCCGGTATCGCCTATGGGTTTAAATGTCCCAGTCATGTAACACAGGAGATTTAAACATTGCGTGGATACCGGCACCCCATACTGGGGCCTGTAACTAGGGAAGCAGGGGGTCCCCGGACCTGAAATTAAAGTGGTTATGCTCCAGAGACACCTTGCTACAATACTCTGTGATTAAAATTAAATTAAAACAGCTTAATTGCCTTAGCACAGTGATTCCCAACCAGAGTTCCGCAGAACCCAGGGGTTCCGTCTAGCATCTCACACTCACTGTGGCCCGCAACGGCTTTCCTGGCTCTCCCCCTGGCTTTATTTTCCCCCCTCCCCCCCTCGAGCTCGCTCTCAGGACGTAGGAGCGCACTGTAGTAGTGCGGCATTTCCGGTGCCTGCTGCTAGCTAGAACACATACAGTCAACGGCGGCGCCTCCTGCCGCCGCTGCCTTCCTCCGGCAGCCACATCTTCTACCCACCGCCGCCACCTTCTGTTTGCTGCCACCAGAGGTAGGCATATGGGATGGGAGGGTTGGTGGGAGGGAGATCCGTGGTGGCAGAGGATGATGTGAGCTACGGGGGGAGGGAGATCCGTGGGGGCGGAGGGTGATGTGAGCTACAGGGGGGGGGGATCCGTGGTGGTGGAGGGGGGTGTGAACTACAGGGGGGGAGGGAGATCCATGGTGGCAGAGTGATGTGAGCTATGGGGAGGGAGATCCATGGTGGCGGAGAGTGATGTGAGCTACGGGCTAGGGGATGTCCGTGCTGGTGGAGGGTGATGTGAGCTATGGGGTGGAGCGAGATCCGTGGTGGAGGAGAGTGATATTAGCTAGGGGGAGGGAGATCCGTGGTGATGTGAGATGCAGTGGGGGTGATGTGAGATGCAGGGGGGAGGGGGGTGATGTGAGCTGCAGTGGGGGTAATGTGAGTTGCAGTCCTATCTCTGTACCTGATTGGAGCATCGGCTCTGGACTCATACCCTCTGCCAAGTTATCCCTGATCATTAGCAGAGTTCTTTCATAAATTTTAGACAATGTGGAAATATGTAAAGAGATCTCGTGTATCTGAAGAAGATGAAGAGTAGAGTGCCGGTAATAATGTTGAAAGTGAGGTTAATAAGACTATTGATCAGACAAGTTCAAGTACCGAAGGACGGGAAATGACAAATACAAAGAAATATCGCCTCTACAGTGAAAGTTACTTAGCAATGGGTTTTACATGAACTGGAGATGGACACTATTCGACTCCGTTGTGTATTGTTTGCGGGGGAAAAGCTAACAAATACTGCTATGGCCCCGGCTAAATTAAATCAACATTTTTTCTAGTAATCACAGTAATTTGTCAAATAAATCTGCTGACTATTTTAAACAGCTTTTGTACGTACTAGGAAAACCGAGTAATTTTTGTGCGAAAAAAGTTACTTTTAGTGAGAAAGCTCAAGAAGCCAGCTACTTATTAGCTGAGCTTGTTGCACAAAAAATGAAAAGTCACACTACCGTTGAGAATTTAATCATGCCTGCCTGTGAAATCATAGCAAAAACAATGCTAGGCAAAGAAGCTGTAAGTGAAATAGAGAAGATTCCCGTATCTAATAATACTATTAGTAGGCCTGTAGATGACATGTCACAAGATATTGAAATATTGAAAAGGTTCTATCTGAAACACTAAAAAATAGTAATTTCGCGATCCAAGTTGACATTCAAGTACAATGGAGAAATAATTGCAAACTTTTTTTGTTGCAAGGAACTTGAGCAAACTTGTCGTGGGCAAGATGTGTGCAACATGCTGTCTTCTTATTTAGAGTCTCTGGGTTTATCGCGGAATCGTTGTATTGGAATATGTACAGATGGCGCCCCCTCAATGATTGGCTTAATAAAGGGATTTGTCAAAGATAAAAATCCAGATGTTATTACGACCCACTGCTTTCTTCATAGAGAAGTTCTTGTTTCTAAAACGATTGGAGAAGATTTGAAACAGGTTCTTGATACAGCTATTAACATAGTTAACTTTATTAAGCAGCGTCCACTGCCGTCCCGCATGTTTGCAAAAATGTGTGAAAACATGAGAAAAGACCACGTGACTCTTCTCGCAGAGTATTCAAGCAGCTCAGAAACTTTACTCAGCCTACAGGAAGAAGAGCAATTGACTGAACTGAAGTGTGATCACACACTAAAAATGAAATGTAACGAACTGTCATTAGATGTGTTTTGGATATCAATGAAAACCGAGTTTCCTGCCATCTCCCAGAAAACTATAAACATATTGCTACAATTCTCAACGTCGTACTTGTGTGAGCAAGCATTTTCGTGTTTAACGAATATAAAAACCAGAAAGAAAAAAAGACACTCGGGCACATACATATTGCTGATGAAATGTGTTATGGTGTACCAAGTTTTCTACAGAATAAGCAGATTAAACAATGTGCTGATATTAAAACAAAAACATTTATTTAAAATATACTAATATAAGCATAGAAAAAAACCCTCCATACATGGAAGTGCATTAGATATGGAAACTTGTAACTTGATTAAGCTTAATTAAAACCCGCATAATTACATAAAAAATAACAAGACAAATATATCCAAAAAATGGACTGGGCCTAAAAAGTTTGGACCCTTTATAATGTAGAAACTGGTTGACTCCAGTAATAACTCCAAAGTTGGATTGCAATTTGAGTTGGTATTGAACACAGTGAACACCACTTTTCTAAAAAATCTTGTTGTCCAGAGGGATATATGTTAGAGTCCGTGTGGATTATTTATGCCAAATGTGACTGTGACCTGGCAGCTTGAAAATGTCTGTGTGTTATCCTCTTAAAGATATTTAAGATATAAGGTAGATTCAGTTTGAAGTGTTGGAGTGCTTGCACCAGCAAAGATATTGATATGCTGTGATGTGTAGAATGGTTCTCTACCAGAAGCTGTAATGATTGATTATTACCAATGTTAATGCTGCATGCAGGATATTTTGGTGGGTATCTATGCCGATAACAGTGTATGCACAGTTCTTACTCATGGACTGCTAACGGTAATGGCGCGACCCTCCACCGTTGGATTCTGTCGATTTTGAGTTGGAGTCTGCTTCCTGTACCTGCAGATCTCTCATGGCTGCAGTGTCCGTCTGTGCTAGTTACCTTGCCTTTGGCATTGTACTCACACCTCAAAGCAGGTTATTATCTTATCGACATAGGACCCTACGATGGTCCACTCTGTCGGATATTTTGTTCAAAGTTCAGCCCCACATCCTCTGCTATGGAGATCCTCAAGCCTAATGTCCAGAGCAACGCCAGACAGTCTGCCCCCCCCCCCCCACCCTCAAACCCATCTCCAACGGCACGTGAACCCGTCGGTGTTACTTACGGCATGCTGTGTTCCAGAAATCAAGATTGAATGCCAAAATGGTATGGGGTGGGGGGAGCTTTTTAAGAAAGCTTCAACAAGTGAGCCTTATTGCCCATATACTTTGTTGTACAGTTAAGTCGTTTATGTGCTCTTCCTTATTCCTCTCTCCTTCCATGCTCATCCTCGCTGTTTTGGTGCCTATCTCGTTCTTTCTTTATCCGTGATTTGAGGATCACAATATGGAAAGCGGTTTGGAGCACTGAAGTGGTATCAGAGCCTAAGTCAAAAAAAATATTTAAGATGTCTAACCCATGCAGTTCTATTGCCCGATAAATGCCCGAAAAATCTGTGCCAGGATGGCATAACAGAGGTAGCTAAGGAATTACTACTACAAGCACAGGATATGTTTTCCTGGTTTATATCTTCTATACAGGGAACTTTCAAGCAAACACCTTGTCCTCCAGTAACTATTTATTTATCAAATGTTTTAGCCGGAAGTAATACATTGAGTTACCTCTCGTTTTCAAGTATGTCCTAGGCACAGAGTTATGATGACAATACATGGATAAACTAAATGAACATAAATTATACATTATATTTAAAGACATTTCATGAACAGTTAGAGATAATATAGTAATAGGCATATGAACAGTTTCAGACCAGATTAAAATGTGATAGCTTTAGTTTTGAAACAATGTAGACTGATGGCAGCTTTGAGAGTCTCCGGTAGGTTGTTCCAGTTGTGAGGTGCACGGTAAGAGAAGGAGGAGCGGCCGGATACTTTGGTGAACCTTTGGACATTGAACAGACTTTTTGAGTCAGATCTCAGGGGATAAATACTGCATGTGGTAGGGGTGAGGAGCTTGTTCAGATAGGCGGGTAGCTTGCCCAGAAAGTTTTTGAAGGAAAAATGAACTTTGTGCCAATCTAGTTCTTTGAAGATTTCGCAGTAATGTGTGTTGTAGGTACATTGGAGGACAAAGTGGCATATTCAGTTGTAGAGGGTGTCTAGTTTGCTAAAGGGAGTTTGGGGTTCTGTACATGTCCCCATAGTCTATAATTGGCATTAGCTTCTGCTGTGCGATGCGTTTTCTCACCTGCGGGCTTCGGGAGGATTTGTTCCTGTAAAGTACACAAACAATGGAACCCTAAGCATCTCGGCTCCATGCTGAAGTGGGTGCACTGTTGTTAGACTCAGACAAGGATTATGAAGATGTACAGTATTTTCCTCTCCCGAAAAAGGTGAGCAGAAAGAAGATTACTCCTCTTTTACAAACCAAAATAAAATCTTCTATCAGTCAACGGAGGTTATGCACTAAGCAGTGATAAGTGGGTTTTCTGGGTGCTATGCACAAAGCAGTGTTAAGTGCTTTTAAGTAAGATAACTGCCTTTATAGCGTACGCACCACATCACCAAAAGAGGTGACAGGCTGTACACGGGGTTGCCACCTCTCCGGGTTTGACCCGGAGACTTCGGGTTTGGCATACCCATCACCGAGCTATGGGTTTATCCCTGATATCTCCGGGTGAGCTTTGCGGCAGTGAGTAGTGGCGCACACACGTGAAAGCAGGAGCCAGGTGACAGATGATTGGATGGCTGTGGTGGAGTGTGCGGTGCACGTGTGTGCGCGAGCGCTCCCAAGTACCCCCAAACTGGAAGTCAAGTCCTCCATGACTTCCTTTGTCTCCACTGCATCCAGCTACAGGTCACTCATCTGGGTCTGTCCGGTCCTCCATTGCGGCGCCACGCTCCTTACTTAGTCCTCACTCTGTCCTCTGGCTGTCCTCCTCCTGCTGGCTGCTGCTTCACTTGTCTGTTCCCCTGCTTCAAGTCTGTTCACTGCCAGGTATGTATTGGAAACTATAGAATCAGGGTATCCTCTCCATAGGAAAGTAATCAGCGGGCACTGCTTAGAGAGAAATGGCAAGAGTGCTGGACTGTGCAAAAAATGTAGAAGCCTTTATTGGTTCCCAGCAAACATTGATAAAAAAGGGGAGAAAGAGTCCCCCCTCAGTGCTCTGACGCGTTTCGTCCGCACAGGGACTTTGTCAAAGAGTGCTTTCACTCGTGTTCCATTATCCTGATATAGAAATCAAAACCGGAAGTGACGTCGCGCTATTCACTCCGTTGTCCCGCCGACATTGATCAGTGGGGAATGTGTTATGCAAGAGAGCCGACGTCACGCCCGATTGCGACTAATATATGTACCCACAATATATCACAGGGAAAAAGAAACATATGTTAACAGTGATAATTGAAAGTAAAAAAGAGAATAAATGAAAAAGTAAAAGAATAGGGCTCTATTGGTAAATATGCTCACCCACATGTATATATATAAACATATGTGTAAGAACACCAAATGGCAATGTTCCTCTATCTGTAACAAATTCATGATAAATCATGACAGGTAGTGTTTTAATATTTAAAAATATTGATAATAATGGATAATATTAAAAACAAGTAAATGCTGAAAGGGACAACTAAATATATATAAAAAAATATATATGAATAACCATAAAAAATAAAAATAATAAAAATCATATATGTGTAAAACAATAATGGTGGTAAACAATATATGTATAATAACAATACAAAAAATGAAAAAATATATCTGTATACATTAAAATACATGTACACAAACATAAATGATAAATAATACATATATAAATAAATAACACACATATGTCTCTAAATACCTTAAAGGAACATATACACATAATATGTAAATCAAAAGGTAATAATCTTGTTCATTATGACTACTGGAGTATTCCAAAGAATGATAATCAATCCAAAGAAATAACCGAATATCTACAAAAACATAAGAATAGTGTTAAGATGTTGAAACAACTTCTGAGAAATGGCTCTATAAAACAGCTCTATAAAAAAGCTCTGAAAAAAGCTCTAGAAAGGTTCTGAAAAGAGCTCTAATTAGAATCTTAACCAAAAATTATCTTGAAAAAGACTTAAGAAATTAACATTTAAAAGAGAACATACTTCTAGAGATATATGTTTAGAAAACAAGATATCAAGGATGATAACTAGGAGGATCCCAAAGGGAGGCAACATTGCAAAAGAGCAAAGCAATGTTAGAGAATATATAATATATATATCAGTGATCAGTCAAGGTCCCACCATATTGTGATCATCTGTGGATGAGGAAAGAAATACATATATTATTGGAGAAAATGTTTTATCTCCCAGTCGACATTCATGCCGTGGGGATGTAAACTGTGCAATGAATAAATCCAAAACATCTCTTTTTTATTGAGAATGCCTTGGCGATCACCTCGTCTGATCGGAGGTGGTACATGTTCAATTCCACTGAATGGTAGTAGGTTTAATTTACCACTCTCACAGTCAGTGAAATGTCTCGCTACTGGGAGTTTTGTGTCTTTGTTTTTTATAGACCTAATGTGCTCCATGATGCGAGTTTTCAGTGGGCGTATAGTTCTCCCAATGTATTTCTTCCCGCATCCACATGTCAACATATATATAATGAATTTCGTATCACATGTTATGAAACTCCTCAGTTTGATTTTATCTTTAGGTTTTTTAGTACGTATATTTTTAATAGATTTTGCATACGTGCATATTTTGCAGTGACCGCATTTATAGAAACCTAATGGTGCCACAAAACCTCTAGTTTTAGTTGAGGGTGAGGTAAATAAACTGGGTGATACAAAACTTGATATTGTTTTTGCTTTTTTTAAAACAAATCTAAGTACGGTCTGAATAGGTGGCTTTAACTTAGTATCCAAATGTAAGATGTTCCAATGTCTAGAAATGATGTTGCGAATAACATTGGCCTGTCGACTGAATTGAGTAATGAAACACAATGGAGTGTTACGTTGTTGTTTTTTCTTCTTTTTGGTGCTACCCTGAATGTTTAGGAGACTATCACGTGGTGTATGTAGTGCTAGTTCAAATGCACTCTGTATATCTGCCTCCTTGTATCCCCTTTCAGTACATCTTGAAGCCAATTCTTTTGATTGTATAAGAAAGCTGTCCATGTTTGAACATATACGTTTTACTCTTAGAAATTGTGCTTTCGGAATGCCTTTGAGCAAAGACTTTGGATGTCCACTATTTGCTCTTAGAAAAGCATTTCTAGAATTAGGCTTCCTAAATAAATCAGATTGTATATGTAAATCTGAATCGATATACAATTTCAAATCAAGATATTCAATTGTATCAGGATTGAAGGAAAAAGTAAACTGTAAATTTAATTGATTTGTGTTTAGATGGTCCACAAACTCCCTCAATAATTCTGCATCACCCTCCCAAATCATAAATAGATCATCAATAAAGCGCTGATAAAAAATAAAATTCTTACGATAGGGGTTGGTGTGACTAAAGATGTGATTAAATTCCCAGTGTCCCATAAAAAGGTTTGCATATGAAGGGGCAAATGATGTGCCCATTGCTGTGCCTCGTGTCTGTAAATAATAATGTGAATCAAACAAGAAATAGTTGTTAGTAAAAAATAAAATGGATTCTGTGATAAAAGTGATTTGTGCAAGTGATAATTGTGATTTATTAAGAAAAAATTGAACGGCAGAAATGCCATGTGAGTTATCAATGATAGTATATAGAGACTTAACATCTAAAGTGACCCAAAGAAAATTCAAAGACCAAGTGATATCATTGAGTGTATTAAGTAAGTGTGTTGAATACCTAAGGAATGATGGGAGTTTGTGGACCATGGGTTGTAAGAAAATGTCAATATATCTTGATAGACTATCTCCCAAAGATCCAATGCTCGATATAATAGGTCGACCAGGAGGGTCGACCAGAGACTTATGGATCTTTGGGAGATGGTGAAAAATGGGGATAACTGGGTTGGTAGTATAGAGAAAACTTCTCTCTTTCTCATTAAGAACCTGCAGGGTGACACCAAAATCCAAGACATTATTGAGTTGATGCAAAAATATATCTGTTGGATCCATCTTCAATGGCATATAAGAAACCTTATCAGTCAGTTGCTTCATAGCCTCATTTTTATACATTGTATTGCTCTGGACCACAATTGCTCCCCCCTTATCAGCATCTTTAATGATAAGATCTTTATTTTTTATAAGACCAAGTAGGCTATTACGCTCTTCCTTTGTCAAATTGTTATTGAATTTTTGGGGGGAGGAATTGTGGTCAAGATCTAATTGAAGCAAGTCGTGTTCAACAAGCTTCTCAAAAGTGGTTATGTGTGGACCTTTTTAGTGCAGGGGATAGAAGATTGATTTTTTCTTTAGACCTAACTCTCTGGAACCCACTAAAAAGGATGATGCATAATCTACATCTTCATTAACATCTTGTTCGTCTAGGAGACTGTTCATGCCCTGTAAAGTACAAAGTTCGCGAAAAGTGGTTAATTCAAAAGTGTCAAGTAAAGCATTCTCACCTGTTGTAATGGAAATTGACAGGTCAGGAGAAACCTGGTCAGTCCTACCCACATCAACAAGTGAAATGTCAGTTATTTCATTAGTGACGCTGAGATCATCTTTAGAAAAAAAACTTCTTTAAAATCAACTTCATAATGAAACATTGCACATCTATAATTGTGTCAAATAATCTAAAGTTCTCATAAGGTGCAAAGTTAAGACCCTTATTTAATAATGAAAGTTCCATAGTTGAAAGCATTGTCCCAGAAATATTGATAACATTGTTTGAGGAATTATCTACCTCTCTACGGAAACTATAGAATGACTCAACGCTCTACCTAATATGTACAAATATTCATTACTAAGGTGCAATGGGAGGAGTGTGTGTGTGTGTCTCTGTGTGTCTGTGTGTGTGTGTGTGTGTCTGTGTCTGTGTGTGTGTGTGTGTGTGTGTGTGTGTGTGTGTGTGTGTGTGTGTGTGTGTGTGTGTGTGTGTGTGTGTGTGTGTGTGTGTGACAACAGGTGTTTACACATCGTCCACACCAGATCCCAAGTACCTGCACTCAGAGTATAATACGTTTAGTAGACTATAATAGTCGGGGTAATCAATTGTCCTATTTATAGGAGTTTAATTAATACTCCCTTTCAAATGACACACTAGAGTGGGTATTTATTGTCAAAGATGCAAAAATAATAACATTTTATTCATATTAACCAACAGTGTTTGTCAGGAAGCATACTCGTAAGTCAGTAGAGCTCCAGAAGTAAAAACCGAAACAGTTACATATAGTAATTATCAAAGTATCAGGTGCATATATAAATTGTAACACTCAGTAAAGAGGAAAGCATATGAATTCGCCAAGTTAGATACTTAGTATAGTAGTAACAATTGATTTTGTAGTTAGTGTTTAAATGATAGTTCTGTGTATTTGTGCATCTATAAGGTTATGTGTCTCGGTCTGAGTGAGAGCTGCCTTGTTTCTCATTTTGGGGGGAAAGTCTTTGGTGACCACATTTGTCCAGGAAGTCTGAAGGCACTTGGGTGGTGCTGAACTTCTAGCAGGTTAACTATTTATTAGATGAGGTTGGAATTGAGCTCCACACTTGTAGCATATTATCTCATACTGCTGGGCTCTATTCTTTAAGCTCTGAAATTGGCAGTGCAATGTTAAAGATTAATAACCAACTGTGGTGCATTTAAGTTAACAATGGTTAAAGAGATGTATTAATTTTTAATTAAGTAATGAACATATAAACTGCTTGACTCGCCTTGGCCTCAAATTCTTGGAGAGGGAGGGGAGGGCCAAAAAAATTAATTGTGAAAGATCAAAGTCAGAGATGTTGGCAGAAAATGTATTATATCCTAAATCTATTGAAATTATATTGCATGACATGACCAGTGATAGTCATTTGCAACTTCCATTTTCCATCGCAACTGACGCCTCAAATAAAGGCAATAGGAAGTTTTTCCCAATTGCTGTAAGATATTTTCATATCAAAAAGGGAATTCAAAACAAAGTTATTGACTTCTATGAAGACTCCCAAGAGACATCTGCGGCTATTGCCGATAAAATACAAAATGGTCTCTCAAAATGTAATCTTAAAATTGAAAATACAGGTTCTTACACAGCTGACAATGCATCGGTAAATTATGGCAAGAATAACTCTGTTTTCCAGAAACTTTTGTTATTGAATGGAAATATGTTTTAAACTAATTGCCATATAATACACAATGCTTCAAGAAATGCATGTACATTTTTGTCTTATGACGTTGAAAATTTAGTGACAAACGTTTTCGCAGAATTTTCCAACAGTGTGAAAAGAACAGACGAATTAAAGCAATGCTTTGATTTTCTTAATATGGAATAGGAAAAAGTTTTGAGGCATACTCCAACACGATGGCTTTCATTATTTAAAGCTGTTGAACGTTTCTTGTTGTGTTGGCCAGCAGTAAAAACCTATTTCAGTCAGCAAGGTGAAGATAACTGTAATAAATTAGTTTGGGATTTTATTAAAGACCAACAGGATGAACTTCAGAATGATATACATACACATTTATCATTCCCAGAACTTTACATATATTTTGTACACCATTTTATGCATTTAATGACACAAACGCTGTTATTACTTGAATATAGCACGATAACGTACTGAAGTACACAAAATAATGAGATCCTTAAGAAACAAATTGCAAACCAGAATCAACGACAAATATTTTGGCAGTAATGTTAATCAGTCCCTTTAACTTCAGAAAGAAAGAGATACACAAATGTTTGTGAAAGAGGCATTGCAAGTTTATAATAAAGCAATTGACTATTTGACGAAATGGTACGATTTCGAAAATAGTCCATTTCAGGTGTTTACAATTTTAAATTTAAAGGAAGAAAATTTCTCTTTTGACGATGTTCTTAAAATAGTACATTGTGCTAAAATTACATTGAATGAAGATCTCTTATTTGATGAGGTGCACAAATTAAAAAAATCTATTACCCAAAATAAAAACTAGTGCATCCACTTTCTCCTGTAGATCAAAAATGGGTACAAATATTTGCTAGTGCAGAAAAATTTACAGAATTACCCAAAGTTGCTGCTATATTAGCTATGCCGGTAAGCAATGCTTTTATCTTTTCCTTAATGGGCAACATTTGGACAGATGAAAGGAATAGAATATTAGTACATTTAGTGAAAGCAGAGATTTGCACAAAAGTTCATTATAAAACAGGACCTGTCCAGAGTTTCTTACATATGTAGGTGAACCAGAACAAACTGATTTACTGAAAAGTGTGATGGGGAATTCAAAATATAGTTTCAAATTTAAAGGCAATATTTAAAAGTACAATGGATGGGGGTAAGCAACCTTGCTCAACCAAATGTCAGTTTTGTCTGAAGAGTTCGTAATTTTTGTCAACTATACTGATAAAAGTATATGATCGTATCTGATTTGTGTTTATATTTTATTGATATAAAATATTGGTGCGTACAAAAGTTTATAACAGAGCAGAGAGAAAGAACCTAGTAAGGGCACTCTAAACACATAGGTGGTATGGTGAACACTTTAAAACATACACTTTATTAAAAAAAATTAAAATAATGGGTGATAAAATAAGAATTAAACGTTTAGATCCTTCATATGAACACTGAATGTGGTGTTCTGGATCAATGAATGCTGACTGCAAATATCCTCTATTAATGTATGTTGCCGTTTGGACCAGTGAGTATGGCGAGTCTGCACTTACCTAGGGAGCACCGACACATTTACATTTAGACAGTTGCAGGGGTTCCCTCTTTTGTTATCTAGCGTACAAAAGTTTGCAATTCTTTTTATTTTTGTTATATTAAGATCTGATTTGTGATCCCTTTCTATGCAATATACAACATTTGATGTCAGAAAGGTCTCCAGTGGATGCCGGGAGGTTGCCAGAGTATACCGGAAGACGCTGCTCAAGGTAAGTGCCCCCCAAAAAATTTCTCCGGGTTGCCCATCAGTTGGAGGTGGCAACACTGCTGCCAAAAGTAATGGAGAAGGGGGCAGTAGGGCCATGCTTGGGAGGAAGTATGAGGAGCTCCGTCTTTGACATATTAAGTTTGAGTCAGTGGAGGGCCATCCAAGATGATATAGCGGAGAGACATTCAGGGACTTTGGTCTGTACAGCAGGTGTAAAATCAGGCAGGGGTTAAAAGGAAAATGTTTTTGTCTTCAGCATAAAGGGTGAAATATGAACCCGAGATGTGATAAGGTCACCTAGAGACAGCTGCATTCAATCTGAACATCTGTGTCGCCTCAAAAGCAGACAGCCTTTGGCACAGTCGAGGGGCAGCTAAAGGAGCCTGAAGCAGCAATAGCGCTGTGAAACGCGTAGTGTACAAGTTGCAGACAGAGGGAGAGAGGATCTAAGAGGATCAGCAGTGCAGTTCTATCCTCTCACACAGACACACACGCAGGCAAGGAGACACAGGTCATCAGACTCTGCCTCAGACAGGAAACGGCAGAAGTGGAGGGAAGCCAGCACTGGAGGTTGAGGGACCCCAATAAAGCACAGAGGGACACCGCACGAGGAGGCCACTACCAGGCAGGACTTCCATCACTACAAGTGGAGGCTTGAAATTCCTTAAACCCACCAGTCTGTGGAGGACCAGGGAGCTTCACTGCTGACTGAACTATCCATGCAGATAAGCATTTTTTAGACACTCTCTCTGAGTGCATTTACCATTGCTTTTTAATCTAGTTAAGTGTTTTTATTTGTTATTAAAGTTTGGCTATTTTCTGATGCTGCTGTTCTATGTGCTTCTCTCACAATATACAGGTACTTTTTTGAGGATACTCAGTGGCCCCTCCCTCAAGAAGCAGCAAGCAGACAGCAAGAGTCACTGTACTTTCTCACTTTCGGACTGCATCTTGATATATAATTAAGTCTTTACATATAAAAGGAAGAGCTATCAAAATGTTGTGGTCTAAACCAGGGGTGCGCAAAGTGGGGGGTGGAAAAATTTCCAGGGGGGGGCACAGCGGCTACAGAGGTCCCGCGTCCTCCCCCAAGGCATTAAAATTAAATGCCCGGGGGACCGCGCAAGGCCTCTGCAGCTTCTCCTACCTTATCTTCGGCGACACGTCGCCATGGTAACTGGCATCAAATGGCGCCATGGCAACATGACATCACATGACCCCGCAATGTCATTTGACTCTGGAGCCGAGGGGGGGGGGTCGCGAGCCAGGAGGTAAGCAGGCAGGAGGATACATGGTCTTTTCCTCCTTCTCTCCATACAAGATTACAAGATGGGTGTGAAAGGAAAACTGTAGCCTCATCCTAAAGGTAAAAAAGCTTCATAAAGGAGGAAAAGATACCATTTAGTGCCTGCATTCAGGCACTTACATGTAAGTGCATATCTCACCACTGCTGTTATATGAGCTTTGTTTCTGAACTTGCTTCACTATTGTGTTTTTTTCTTTTTTCTTATTTTTTGAGATGCGCTGATTTTTCCAGGACACCATATAATTAAGTCTAGAATCCCTGGAGCGCATTGCAAATTTACTTTTATATTTCATATATTCTTCCCTCAAATCCTGATTTCAAGGCAATCTTCCACTGCGCCTCAACAAGAAAGTTTTTGCCAGTGCTCACGTGTGGATGTGAAGCTTGGACCCTAAATGCAAAGATGATTCAGATGCTTCAAATAATGCAAAGCAGTATTGAGAGATGTAAGCTGGGTATTACCCGAAGAGGCAGGAAAAATAATGAATAGGTTCAAAACCAAAAAAAAAGTCTGTGACATCACAAGGATGAACAAATTAAAATGGCAGTGCTCCAGACATATCGCAAGAAGAAACTACCATCGTTGAACAAAGATAGTACTCAACTCGATTCCAAGAGAGATTAGAAGACAAACATGGCAACCAAAAGAAAGATGGGAGGATCAAATCAAAATTTGT
Organism: Ascaphus truei; assembly: GCF_040206685.1. Taxonomy (NCBI): domain Eukaryota; kingdom Metazoa; phylum Chordata; class Amphibia; order Anura; family Ascaphidae; genus Ascaphus; species Ascaphus truei. Next base: position 95,923,251 of record NC_134487.1, on the reverse strand, counting down.
TGGAGAAGCTTGTAACTGCAGTACCTTGAAGATCCTTCGGGAGGACTTTATTCAGCAGTGGTTCAACAAGGGCTGAAGATGGTGATGATGATGATATATCATATATACATACACAGAGTAGTTGGATTGCACTTTTAAGAAGTATTTATGCCTTGAGTGAAATGTCTGGTAACCAGTCTCCTAATATGTGAAACATAAATGCTTATATACTGCAAATACTTTCCAATTACAAGCATTTAAATTGTGGCAGAGCAAGTTAATGTGATTTGGCTCAGATCACAGCGAGTGCACATAATAAACAGGTGAGAATCAAACAAAAAAAAACTACACCCATGTACAGTACCACACACATCCATGTACCACAGACTACATTCATTGTTTGCAACCTAAAGGGGCTTATTCACAAAAGTATGCTGTTCTTACCTCCGGTCATAGTTACTGTTGAAGTGAATGGGCTTACAGTCCTCAGTAGTAATTACATTTGTTTAAAAATAAGTCCCAAGCCTCTGCTAGCCTATATAAGCCTAGTTAACTGGAATATGGCTAAAAGATAAAGATTTATTTTCTCTTGTGCATGGAACAAAAATCATTACCATCTGGAAGATATTTGGTCACCTTGAAAGAATTTGTTTTTAGTTCAAATCCAGTTATATACTGACAGCTGTCCATGTCATCAGATCACAGCCACAGATGGAACCCATTTTTGCAGCTTCATAAATGGGAACAAGCGCTGAGAGTGGATAAAAACTGTTCTCATCACAGAGAGATTCCATCGCAATGGATATGAGCCCTATAGCTTGCATAATGCCAATATACACACCATTGTTGGTATCATTTTACTTATTTTATACAGTAGATACTAGAACTCTGGATTTGTTTGTTTTTCAAGAACAGCAACATATACCTACGTATTAATGTAAATATTCTAAGGTTTACATAATGAGAGTAAATTTAATTTGGTTACATTATTTATTTATGTAGCATGCATCTTTCACGTTTTTAAAGTGGTTGGAAATAGAAAATTCTTGCAAAAATACTCATTCTATCCTTCAGTAGAATAGAAGCCTTCTGACTAATACAAGCCTATTTTCCCTTTGACTTTGTGTGCTCTTAGCTGCTGCTTCATGCCCTGCCAATAATGTCTGTCAATATTTTAAGTGGCAATTTGGTTGTTAAACTAGGTTTTGTTATATTTCAAAGAGCTTCTTAATGTTCTGGGGAAAAAAACACGACTATTTTATTCCATGCTGAAACTATAAGAGCAGATGCCCCGGATAATGTTTCATGAGGGTTGGAATCGTGTGCCAATAGATAATGGCTTTATTCAGCCCAATCAAAATTCTTGGTTATGTGCCTTGAGGCTCAACTAGTGTCTTTACACTTCCACATTACTTCTTGAGAATTCCAGATGTCTTCTTTAATCACACTCAGGTAATAGTGTCATATTGAAGGTTTTTGTACAATTAAGTCTCTAGCACAATGTTTTTCAACAGGGGTTCCTAGGAAGCCTTGGGTCCCCCGGGCATTCCTAAAGGGTTCCCTTCAATTTTCTGGTGATTTGAAAATTGTATCAGATACAGAAGAATTTTCAACGCATCTGATCTCAGACACACTATTAGAGAGGGTTGGGGTCCTTACAATGCATCTGATCTCAGACGCGCTATTAGAGAGGGTTGGGGTTCCTTACAATGCATCTGATCTTAGACACACTATTAGAGAGGGTTGGGTTCCTTACAATGCATCTGATATCAGACGCACTATTAGAGAGGGTTGGGTTCCTTACAATGCATCTGATATCAGACACACTATTAGAGAGGGTTGGGTTCCTTACAATGCATCTGATCTAAGACACGCTATTAGAGAGGGTTGGGGTTCCTTACAATGCATCTGATATCAGACACACTATTAGAGAGGGTTGGGTTCCTTACAATGCATCTGATCTAAGACACGCTATTAGAGAGGGTTGGGTTCCTTACAATGCATCTGATCTAAGACACGCTATTAGAGAGGGTTGGGTTCCTTACAATGCATCTGATCTAAGACACGCTATTAGAGAGGGTTGAGGGTTCCTCAGAATTTCATAGGGTTCCTTAACCAAAAAAAAAATTTTTTTAAAAAGTTGAAAACCACTGCAATAGCAGTTCCCTTCAGTCAGTTTTCTTTCTAGTGAAACAAGAGCAACACACGTTTCTTCCTTTTTGTCTTGGTACCACAATGTTTTCATGACCAGTATCAGGCAAAAGATGATAACTTTTATTGGATTATCCGGTTCGCACCTTTTGTGTGTGTGCAAGACCTAAGCACTGTTGGAAGAAATAACCTTTGCCTTATTAAAGTATCATGTCACTTTCTATTGGCCTGTGGGACCAAGGCTGATTTGGGCAGATAATCAACTAAAATGTAATGTAGCTCAAGAACTTGAGGATCCATGGAGCTAATCAATTGAGCAGTTGAGGACCACCCCGTTAACATTTTGTTAAAGCAATCTAAAAGGGAGGGGGGAGATTGTTGTTGTTTTGAGCATCTTTTATACCCAATTATCAAGTTAAAGATGCTGTTCTGTCGGCAGGTTTACTTTTTATTTATTATTTCTTCCCACTACTGTGTTTTCACGTGCTTCTTCCTTGCTCTTGGGATTTTGTTTTTGATAGTGTATTTTATACCTAAAATTAAAAAAAAAAGACATCTAAACAAATATGGATGCTAAGTCCCCTCCTCTCTTAGTGATATTACACAATCTCATAGAACCTTATCCAAGATTAAGAGGAGACATGTGTTCTTAGAAGACCCTTTGTACTCCGTGTGAAAAGCAGCACTGTGCTTCCTGGTGGAATAGAGAAAATAAGACTGAACAGGAGTTGCCTCGGGAACACTACTGCAAGGCTTTAAGACTTTTTAAATAAAAACTTGAATAAAATCAGAAGTAGCTAGGAAATGTTGCGGTGGATAATCTATTATTTATATCCAACATTCATGCTCAATTTCATGAGCAACATTATTACAGTAATGTATATTTACTCTATCTAAAAAATAAAAAAAGTAGGCCCCAAACCAATGGTGGCCAACTCTAGTCCAGAAGGGCCACCAACAGGTCAGGTTTTCAGGATATCCCAGCTTCAGCACAGGTTGCTCAGTCTGGCCAACCGACCATGGCTCAAAAGCTCCTAGACCAATCCATGGCTGCCGGTCTTTCCTCATGGTTGTCAAAACAAATTGGTGATGTTAATTCTTAACATAGGATTATAGCACCAAATGGGCCAGGACCACAGGTATGTCTTCAGTATTTAGGGCAAGGGTGGCCAACTCCAGTCCTGAAGTACCACCAACAGGTCAGGTTTTCATGATATCCCTGCTTCACCACAGGTGACAATCAGTGGCTTAGTCAACAACTCAGCTACCTGTGCTGAAGCAAGGATATCCTGAAAATCTGGGGTTTAGGTCCTTTGACCGTGATCAAAGCGCTGCCGGCGGTTCATCACCACAACTCACCGCCAGGCAGATTGCCGCACTTTGGTCACGGGACTAGGAGCGCCGGGCGGCCTAAGGACCCATGCCATTAAAACTCAGTCCAGCATTAAATGAAAGTGACAAGTGTTTTTGGGGACCAGAAGTGCCAGACGGCCTAGTCAATACCTTCTATTTGTGAATACCAATTTAATTATTGTACTTTGTAGAATTCTTTCTAAGGGAATTATTTTTGGATGACAGAACAGAGTGAAGAGTGAAGACTGAGTGAGCAGCACTCCCAAAACACTCAGCATATCCCAGTAGATTTCAGAACTGCTAGGAATAAATGGCGCAGAAACATCTCAGAAAACAATAACAGCTGCTATAGCCGTATTTCTTCCATTTGTACTTTAATACTGGGGAATGTTGTTTTGGATCTGGGACTAATGTTTCTGTTAGTAGAGTATGGGTTCTGTGCATTAAACCAATTTTAAAAAGACGACATTGAGAATACTTGGTCATCACATCTACTGGTGCTCACATGAGCGATGCATAAATCACGTTTCCTATTTAATTATCTTTATTTTTCAAAAATGTCTTACCTGAAAATGCCTCATAGCAACACAAATACTTTTTCTAAATCTTAATCGTTAACCTATAGTTATTTCAAACTGTGTGAGGAGTGTTACATCTGCAAATTAGCGAAACAGAACTATTAACCGCTTCAGACAGGAAAGTGTCCTTTTTCAAGTGTGATTTTACATGCTCAACCATTAAAACATACCTCACACTTTCAGAACGCATGAATGGCATTTTGCCTAGCCAGGGAAAATATTTATCCCATACAGCTGCGTTATTAGAATTGTTGGTTAAGGAGGATTCTCTTGCAATATAAGCCTGTCAGCAGTATGGACTTTAGATTGACAAAAAGACATGATATTCTTAGAACATTTTTCTGACTTCTCGGAATTCTCTTTGAAGTATGACTAAGTGGTTATAGCTATTGGTTAAGCCAAGATTTAGTCAGTTTGTATTTACAGAAGTTTAATCCACCAAAAAGAAAAATCCCACATCCCCATGTACATTACCTTGTGAGAATAGATAACTTAATTATTAAAAACATTTGCATGGTCCCACACTGTTATAAATTCATAGGTCAACTCTCTAAAATGCACTAGTTTGTGCACACTTAAAATATTAATCTTAGTGCACTATATGTTGAATGGGAACTCAATCTTTACAGCACAGATGTAAAAATTGAAACACCTACAAACAGCTATTGAAATGAAAGTTTAGAAATAGGAGATTCTACTTTTAGCATAGTACTTGGTATGTAAAGTGGGTATCACTGAAGTGGAAAGCCAAAGATGAGAATTAATCTGAAGTTGTTACTATAATTCAGAAACAACCGTTTAAGTCTGTGGCAAACTAGTGAAAGGAAAAAGCCTATAGCAGTGGGGTATATTGTTGTAGCACACTTTATGTGCAATGATGCAAAGTATTTAAGTGATTATTTTAGTCTGCCTAATTGGCAGATAAATAAACAGGGGTGGCCTGAAAATCCTGGTCGGACACATCTACAGCTTCATTCTGTGGATAGGACAAATATACTTTCTTCTTTCCCATCTCCTTCAGGGAAACTGCAGACCAGGCAATGACAAATGTAGATGTTTACACATGTAAAGAACTAGACATGCCAACAAAGTTAAATATATCCATGGAGTTTTTACAACTCCCTCTCCTTTAATATCCAATGCTGCTTGCACACTGGTTTGTTCATATTGGAAATGCCGTGTTGCATACTTGCAAGAAAGCCAATTTTAATAGGAACAGCTTTGTTGGTTGCTGGTTACATAGAGAAGTTATTCACGTCCACAAAACTTTCACCAACAGTTGGAGCACCATTGTCATGACTAGTGTTAACGTAACCTAAAACTACCATTGTAAGCTTTACTAGAAGTGTTTACTTTCTAAGAGACCAGATAAAAGGAGTGTCACTGAATAAAGCATGGCTCGTCATGTATATTTCTTTTCAGGATATTACAAACACAAATTGTTCACACAAATAAATCAAAGACGCATTTTCATTTAAAAAAATGTAATTATATTTAAAATAGGTTTGTATAAACAGCTGTAATACTACACAGGGTAGTATTTTGATGCAAAACATTTTCATTATATACCGTTCTTTAAACTGTTAAACTTTATTATAAATTAAACTTCTTCACAAAGAAAAATTGCACATATTTGACCACTCTTCGGTTCTGATGCACTGGCATTTGCAATAGTATCTTTACTCTTCAAGTTTAACAGTCTCAGCTGAGAGTCCAGAATTCAGAAATGTGAAACAAAAAACAAAACAAAATAAAAAGCCCCTCAAGTGCACCTAGCAGACTGACGGCCTTGGCAGCTAGAGACCTGCTGCTATTTGCTTTAATTCCTGTAACGAAGAATCTCAAAATGTTTCTCCCCCACCTCTTTTTAAAAAGGGTAACCTGACCAAATTGTATAGGATTTTGAATCAGAGACTGCTTGCTTGTCTACTGTAAACAGCAGCCTCCATTACTAATCCCAGACAGACTGTCTAACAGGCATCAGAGAGAGTCAAGCGAGTTAGAAACAGCACAACAAAAACAGGGATCGCAAAATAAATGGATGGGAGAAGGAGAATAAAACACAGACAAACAATAAGACAGCAGTCACTTTCATGGACTATACTTACGTACATGATGCAAAGAGAATCTTGCTGGGCCCCGAAGCAGGCCAGAATTTGGAATTAATTTCTCCAGTTTAAGAAGGGCAGTGTGTATTGGTTTTCCGGGTTACAGAAAGCATTGTTGAATCGTGATAGGTCTGCCTGGCACAGACTTAAATGAAGGGATCAGCCTAATCTTGATCATTTTGGCAACTATTAATAGGATTTGGACTGACTGCACCCAGTGTTCAGTGATTCCTGCTTTCTGTGTTTAAATTTAAGAGCTCATCTAGGCTGACTCCAACCTCTTGGCACTTGGAAACTAGTTTTCTCAGGTTATCAGTTTTACCTCCTCCTGATGATTCAAACAAGAGTTGCTGCAAAAGATGGGGAAGCAGACAAATGATTAGGCCATAGTCTGAGAAGCACCACATCTATGGATATGGCAAACAGAAATCAAACGCAAACTCCCATATTACAAAATAAAAAGAACAGGTGAAAACATTACATCTTTCCAGAGTGCAGCACACAGAGGTAACTTCTGAAGAGCTCTTTGATACAGGTGATGGACCTGCATATTAGGGTGCATTTCAGGGAGGAGAGAGAGGGGGGTGGGGAGAAGAGCGAGAGAGAAGAGAGCGAGAGAGAAGAGAGCGAGAGAGAAGAGAGCGAGAGAGAAGAGAGCGAGAGAGAGGGGAGGAGAGAGAGGGGAGGAGAGAGAGGGGAGGAGAGAGAGAGAGCGAGAGAGAGAAGAGAGCGAGAGAGAGAAGAGAGCGAGAGAGAGAAGAGAGCGAGAGAGAGAAGAGAGCGAGAGAGAAGAGAGCGAGAGAGAGAAGAGAGCGAGAGAGAGAAGAGAGCGAGAGAGAGAAGAGAGCGAGAGAGAGAAGAGAGCGAGAGAGAGAAGAGAGCGAGAGAGAAGAGAGCGAGAGAGAAGAGAGGGGAGGAGAGAGAGAGAGAAGAGAGGGGAGGAGAGAGAGAAGAGAGGGGAGGATAGAGAAGAAAGGGGAGCAGAGAGAGAGAGAAGAGAAGAGAGGGGAGGAGAGAGAGAGAAGAGGGGAGGAGAGAGACAGAGAAGAGAGGGGAGGAGAGAAAGAGAGGGGAGGAGAGAAAGAGAGGGGAGGAGAGAGAGAGAGGGGAGGAGGAGTGAGAGAGAGGGGGAGGAGTGAGAGAGAGAGAGGGGGGAGGAGTGAGAGAGAGAGGGGGGAGGAGAGAGAGGGGGGGTGAGGAGAGAGAGTGGGGGGGTGAGGAGTGAGAGAGAGAGAGGGGGGAGGAGTGAGAGAGGAGGAGAGAGAGAGGGGGGGAGGAGTGAGAGAGAGGGGGGGTGAGGAGTGAGGGAGAGGGAGAGAGGAGGAGAGAGAGAGAGAGGGGGGGGGAGGAGAGCGAGAGAGGGTGGGTGGGGAGGAGAGCGAGAGGGGGTTGGTGGGGAGGAGAGCGAGAGGGGGTGGGTGGGGAGGAGAGCGAGAGGGGGTGGGTGGGGAGGAGAGCGAGAGGGGGTGGGTGGGGAGGAGAGCGAGAGGGGTGGAGAGGAGAGCGAGAGGGGGGGGTGGGGAGGAGAGAGGGGGGTGGGGAGGAGAGCGAGAGGGGGGGGGTGGGGAGGAGAGCGAGAGGGGGGGGTGGGGAGGAGAGCGAGATAGGGGGTGGGGAGGAAAGAGAGGGGAGGAGGAGAGAGGGGGAGAGAACAAAAACAAAATGCAACTAGTTAAACTGAGGATAAATGAAATCAAGACAAGTATCACTACAAATATACAATAGAAGCTGTCAACTATAAATGAATCAAAGTATAATAAAAAAAATATATAGGATTTCTTTTTTGTTCCTCAACATATGGTTTTTTTTAATCAATATAATTTTCTAATGCGTGGAGAGAAAGGCTTACCTCTTTATGTCCTTTTAAGAAAGTTTCCACTGTGATGGCTCTAAGGAGAAAAGGAATAAAGGAAAGTAAAAATGACATGTTAAGATGTTTGCACCGATTGCATGAAAACATGCTTCAGGGTAACAGTACAATGAACTCTGCGTTTCACAGAACAGACCTAAATGTAAAAAAAACAAAAACTGATCCTTAATCTTGGAGCAGTAATACATGAAGTATCAGAGTAAAGTACTGCAGTGTAATCTGTTGAGAAAACAAAATGCCAAAGCAAATACACATCAATAAGGATGCAATACATCAATGCAAAGTTTATACATTCACTTTCCTGCACATCTGCGAATTATTGTCAAACATATGACCGGCAATTGTTTACCCATTTAGTTCTCGTGTCTTCAATGTACTGCTAGTACTCCCATTCCAGGAGATTTCTTATTTTCATGCAAAATGCTTGATTAGCTTTACCTGCATACTACACAATTTACAAAAAAAATGATAGGTAAGGATTTTGTACATTACATTTTCCAGATGGGCAGGCACATTGGGATGTTATATGTAAACATCTTGGATTGCATTTTCACAGTCTGAATATTGTTCTCATCCAATTCTTGTTGAAGTACCCTGAAAAGTATCAATTATGACAGGTAAGGCTGAAAAATATATGTATGCATGTCTTTATTTATATAGCGCTTCACAGAAGTAATACACTTGACAATCAGAAATAACAAATAATACAAATAACAGATCATGGGAATATGTGCTTCAGACAAATGTAACATTGTGGAAGAGGAGTCCCTGCTCCGAGGAGCTAACAATCTAATTGGTAAAAAGAACGTACAGAGACAGTAGGAGGGCATTCTGTCAAGTGCGTCTGCAGGGGGCCAAGCTTTAAGTATCAGGTGCATAGTATTAGCCACGGTGCTACTCATATGCTTCTTTAAGCAAGCGTCTGTAAGGTGGATAGAGAGGGTGCTAGTCGGGTATTGAGGGGGAAGGGCATTCCAGGAGGTGTGGGGCAGTCAGTGAATACAAGTCTTCCAAAATCAGACAGAGAAAAAATAGAATAGTAAACTATGGCTCACCTGAGCGCAAGTCCAGGATTTGCAGGCATCGTGGAAGAAAAGCGCTCCAATATTCTGGAATGCTGTGCCTTTGGAACACAACTCAAATAAAAGTAAATAACCTGAAAAATGCCGATGACAAATTAGTGCAATCCAAAGTGCCCCGAAATTCTTTATTACAGAAAATGATCAGTAACCAGTCAATGTGAAATTCATACTGAGTAATATATTGCGATATAAAAGATGCTCTGGTGACAGTATGATGACAGTATGATGCTACATGAACAACAAGACCAACAATTTGTAATTTGTTCTTCATACCCAAAATCTTTACTTTTAGGATTTTCCATTTTAGCAAAAGGAGCCAGTCCAGTGAATATTGGAGTCCATGAAGGAGGAGCTCATTAAAATGCCAGAAAAAAGCCACTCGTGTATAAATACTGTGACTATGCGTGGTATCTCAAAGGAGGTCATCCTTCTACATGAAGGACGACCATTTATACATAGAAATCTCTAATGAGGCAAGAAAGACAATTTACGGTAAAACACTTTGGAGTTCACCTGTGGTATGCAATATTATTTGGGGATCCCCTTACCGAATTGTGAAACTCGTAATTGGTCCAGTACTCGGCAGTGCTAAAAAGAGTGGGATGACGTGTAGGAACAGTCATCAGACATCTGTTAACTAAATCCGTAAAATGCTTCATCTCTTGAACTTTATTTTTGGATCCCATGATTTTGCTGTTAGTAAAGACAAGATAACTGAAAAGAAAACGTAGTAAATAAACATGGTGGCATTTTACATGTGGACCCATGTCCGTTTTAACGCGCAAATATATAAAGTTAATACTTACTCCATCCAAAGTTTCTGGAGCACATCTTGTTGCATTACAGCCCCCAATGCTGCTTCATATGCATCTGCTGCTTCTCCACTGCTCGAGCTAAGAGACTGCCACAAACTGTTAACAAGAAGGGCACAGTCATGTATTAATTGGTGCGTGTGCATGTAGACACACACACACGCACGCGTATATGTGTAGACACGCACGCACGCGTATATGTGTAGACACACAGACGCACGCGTATATGTGTAGACACACACAGACGCACGCGTATATGTGTAGTCACACACAGACGCACGCGTATATGTGTAGTCACACACAGACGCACGCGTATATGTGTAGTCACACACAGACGCACGCGTATATGTGTAGTCACACACAGACGCACGCGTATATGTGTAGTCACACACAGACGCACGCGTATATGTGTAGTCACACACAGACGCACGCGTATATGTGTAGTCACACACAGACGCACGCGTATATGTGTAGTCACACACAGACGCACGCGTATATGTGTAGTCACACACAGACGCACGCGTATATGTGTAGTCACACACACACGCACGCGTATATGTGTAGTCACACACACGCACGCGTATATGTGTAGTCACACACACACGCGTATATGTGTAGTCACACACACACGCGTGTATATGTGTAGACACACACACGCGTGTATATGTGTAGACACACACACACGAGTATATGTGTAGACACACACGTAGACACACACACGTGTATATGTGTAGACACACACGCGTATATGTGTAGACACACACGCGTGTATATGTGTAGACACACCCGCGTGTATATGTGTAGACACACACGCGTGTATATGTGTAGACACACACGTACGTATATGTGTAGACACACACGTACGTATATGTGTAGACACACACGTACGTATATGTGTAGACACACACACACACGTATATATACGTATATATGTGTAGACACACACACACGTATATATACGTATATATGTGTAGACACACACACGCGTGTATATGTGTAGACACACACACGCGTGTATATGTGTAGACACACACACGCGTGTATATGTGTAGACACACACACACACACACACACGTGTATATGTGTAGACACACACACACACACGTGTATATGTGTAGACACACACACACACGTGTATATGTAGACACACACACACACGTGTATATGTGTAGACACACACACGCGTGTATATGCGTACACACACACACACACACACACGTGTATATGTGTAGACACACACACACACGTGTATATGTGTAGACACACACACACACGTGTATATGTGTAGACACACACACACGTGTATATGTGTAGACACACACACACGTGTATATGTGTAGACACACACACACGTGTATATGTGTAGACACACACACACGTGTATATGTGTAGACACACACACACGTGTATATGTGTAGACACACACACACGTGTATATGTGTAGACACACACACACACGTGTATATGTGTAGACACACACACGTGTATATGTGTAGACACACACGTGTATGTGTAGACACACACACACATGTGTATGTGTAGACACACACACACACACACACACACACACACTTTGCCTGGCTCCTAAACTCTGGCAATACCTTACCCACAGCAAATATGGATTATTTAGTAGTCACCAAAAATCACCATTTCCACCCAACATTATACTTTAATGTTTTAATGGTCTACGGTCTACAGAGCTTTCAATAAAAACATCAGTAACCAATCAAATTACAAACACTGGACAGATTGGTTTGTTACCTTGTACCCTGATCAAAAAAAAAGAAAAAATGCTCGAGGTACACCAAAATGCTATTTAAAGAATCATCACCTGATACAGGGCATGAAATATATCCCGAATTAAGGGTCCTGCATTCCTCCTAATAGAGGAGCGAGTAGATTCCTTACACTAATTTTTGGTATGCCGTGACAATATTTTCTTCCTTGGTCACCTGAACGCGACCACACACCTGCCTGAGTGCACCCAGTTTACTGCACAAACATCTGAATTGATGCAAAGAAACATTTTGTTGCTCTGTTGCCTGGGATGGTAAAGCATTGATAAACTGCTTTTCACAGAAGGCTTCCTAATGTCCTTTTTCTTTATGCATTAGTGAAGCACAGCATGATTTATAAGCGTACGATATTAACAGATGGAAAAGTTAAAACTAAAAAGAAAAGCTCACCAGAGTACAAGCCAGAAGTATGGGGTTTGTGACCTTAAATTGTCATGAGAGCCACCTGCTTTAAATGTTGGTGCTTTAAAATTCAATGGTATTGAGAAATTCAAGATGTACCTGAAATGAAAAACATGCAACAACATTTGTGTTACTTGTTACACCACATATTGAAATATTAGAACTACAGGTTTGATTCTTTATCTTTAAAGCAGCAATGCCCGCTACTGGTGTTATTTTTTTGCTGAATCTTACCTGAATGGTCTAACATGGTGATTCCCCGACATCCGCAACAGCCCCGTTCTGGGGCCCTTTTGTTTTTATTTTTGAGCAGTTATTGAAAAAAAAAAAAAAAAACACAACATGGGGGAAGGGACAGGGTTGGGGAGTGGTAAGGGATTGCTGCTTTTATTATATTCAGCAATGTGGAAAGTAATCCTGTACAACTTTAGTCACTAAAGCAAGGCTGAGATCAACCCATTTAGGCGTTCAATATTTCCTGATACCAGCAGGCTTATTCCAGCACATAGTATTCAAGAAAGCAGCAGATATGCAATCTAGAAGAAATCATAACTGAATCTGCATTATGCAAGTTTACTTTCTAAACAAGTACAACTCAACCTAAAGCTACTGTATGCTGACTGGATAGAGTGGAACATGCATGTGCTGTTTGAGACTGCTTAACAGTGTTCAAAGACTGACACTTCTACGGCTGCGCTTATAGTGCCTTGTGACGGCGCTCCAAATCAAATACATTGACTCCGTCGCAAGCGCTTATAGTAAGCGCGACGGAGCGGCAAAAAAATTAAAATTGTAGCCGGGTCTATTTGATTTTTTACAGACAGTCGCCACATGACAGTCTCTAAACCTATCACAGTGGCCCGCCCCCTTTCGTGAACCGCCCCCTTTCGTGACGTCGCAGGTGACAGTCGTGGAAAACCTAAATATAACTTTCGCGGGTGGCGACGGATGACGTCAATGGTTGTGTCACCAGCACTATAAGTGCTTCTGTTCAGCTTATAAATAAAATATCCCCTCATGAGCTTATTTACATTGATAATGCAGAGACCAACAGATCTGTCTTTCCAGTACTGTTATGAAAACGCTGTTCTGAAAAAGGACAATGAAATATGGCTACAGCTATAAAAGAAATCCTGCCCAGATATAGGACAGCACCACAAAAAAAGAAATGCAAAAACGGGCGTTGGCAGATCTGCAGGTTATGTTGTAGAACTTGGACTAGGACAGTGCTGCCAATTACTGTACAAGGAAAACAAGAATCTAAAAGAATTGTTACATTCAAAGTTTCCATAAGTATGCCCTTTCCAGCCAGAGCTATGGTACATGCAGTTTTGCAAAACTTGAAAGGTTTCCTTGCTAATTTGATAGCTATAACTTGGCTCTGTGCTGGTGTGAAAAAAAAATGTAATGGGTCACGAACCAGAATTTATAGCACAGTACCATATACAATACATGAAAACAACCATACAGGAACTAGAAAATAATGCAACAGACCAAAAGTAACTTGCATGACTGAATTATGGAATTAAAGCTCATGGTGCATTACACATTGTTTAATTTTTTTTTGACGGAGCCTTGAAGGGTTTCTGAAAAATTAAAGACACACACACCACGTGGCTAAAACTGCAAGTCATATGTACAACACAACCACAGAAATGTAAAATGTTCCAACAGATGAAAGACAACATACAGAGCTGTAAAACCTACCTCAGGAGGTCTTTTGGATTATGGTCCTCATCAAGATCATTAAATAATGACATTACAAACTCTTCCATTAAGGAAGGAATGCAATCTAAACATCCCTGCAAAATAAAAGTAAAGATTTAGAGACAACAGGAAAGTTCAGCAAAAATAAATGCAGATGCTCTACACTAAAAAAAATATCTAAATCTATTTTATTTATTCTATTCCTAAGTAACCACTGATTTAATGGCAAGTATTATTCTACATGAGCTAGGATTTCCCCCTTACAAAATCCTAAGACTGTCAGCTGTAATTGAACACATGCCCCATGGCAATTGGATACAGATGACTTTGCTGTGGTCATCTAAAGTACAGAGCCATTAATTTTCATGACCCAAGTAGATGAATCTTGCAGCAGTTTTCAAAAAGTACATGGAACCCTGTGCCAACGTGCACATGCATCTCACTGTGAAGGGGTAACATCTTGTTTGACTTTTAGACTTCAAAATGGGGCAAACTCAGAGCATGAAAACGAAAATGTTGCCATTCAGTAATACTGAGGATAGCCACAACTCCCCAGCTTCCCCCTTTACCTGCTCTCTGGCTTCGGCAGCGTCATATGGTGGCGCGTTGCCATTTAACCCCACATTGTCATGGCAACGAGTCGCTGAAGAGCAGGTAAGAGAAGTTAGAGACCTCACGCCTCTGCCTTTGCGGAAGAGTGAGGGGCCTCTGTAACCGCCGCGCCCCCCCCCTGTACTAGAACATAAAAACCCAACACGTTACTGGACCCTCTACATAGCTTCTCCTCCTGATAAATATCACACGGTGTTCAAGGCTAAGCATGGACAGACCACAAATACAACCAGGACAATCTAGAAAACTATTCTCAACACACAGATATTCATGACAGAATTGAAAGAAAGTGCTTATAGGAGGTCTATATGTATGAGGGGCATTTTACATAAATGAAATATCTACAAAACAGAATTCTGGGGTAAAGCAACATTTACAATCTGATTAAAGCAGCAATCCCAGGTACATGGATTTTTTTGTTGCTGTAAATCTTACCTGAACCTGGGAGTCCCCTGGGGAAACATATGCTGTGACATCATTGCTTTCTATTGGCGAGCCAGACCACCCATGTCTGTCGCAATTTTGGCTTGGTCTCAAAACAGGTCATCAACAAAAATATTAAAATATCTCCAGAACCAGGGAGTCCCAGGAAGTCTGGGGACCACAGATCACCTCTGGGAGACGAAATTTAAAAAAAATAAGCAGCCGGGATTGCTGCTTTCAAAATGCAACGTACCATTTTTCACCCCATTTTGAATTGTTTACCTGTGCAACTAGGAACTTGATGACATGATAGAAAATCTGGGCATTCTCTAAATTATTCCTAAATGCAGTGAGCCAAACATCGGTGGCATTTTCAGGTTGCTTCATCTTCAAGAATACTGAGCACAAGGCTTCTAATATCTCACAGTTCGTACTAGAAGACTCCAACAACTGCTTACAGAGCTCCACTGCTGCACCACACCTTAAACAGAACCAGAGGCTGGTATTAAACATATGATCTATTACCTGTAAACGGACAATATGTTACTCAATCCTTACCTGTCAAGAAGTTGTTGTAAAGCAATCATATTTTTATAAAGTGGAAGACAAATGTCTATTCTTTCCTTGGCACTCAAGCCTTCAGAGCATGACGATACGGCAGCTAATGTTAAAAAAAAAAAAAAAGGAAATACAAAATGTAATGCAAATATTGAGCCTAAAATGTACAGTAGTTTTGGCTTCACGCCCTTTGCTTTGCAATTAGCTGCCGGGCCCTGGTAGCAATTGAGTTGAGGGAATATAGGGAACATCACATCCCCCGTTTCACGTATCAAGCCCACTGCAGCAATTACTATTTTCCCAATGAGTGGCCAGTTGATACATCAGTTTCTCTGAACACTGCTGCAGTGTAACTTATGATCTTTTCACAGAAGTGAACTATGGTGAATAAAACAAACACTGAGGCAGCAAAGTACTGAATAACACCCATTTAGTGGACTTCGAAAAGCTAAAAAAGCTTATTGGGAGTAGTTACCAGTAAAGGGACAAAAACAAACAATCTATGCATTTCTAAGAAGTGTTTCACCTGGGATAGTTACATGAAATTAAATCAGAGACATCAGTAACGTTCAAAGTAATGAAAACTAAATAAAAGGAGTGGAAGAGAACACTATGTAGAACTCTATAAGATTGGAGTACATATGCCAATGAGAGTTTTTATGACAAACCTTCAAATAGAGCAAGCAGCATTCCGGGGTCAGTCATTACACTTTGGGAATTCAGCCAAGGTAATAAAAAAGGCTCCTTGTTAACTATCCTTGAGGGGTTTGCATTTGCTGGATCATAGAATTTAGCAGGAAGGCTACTGAACTCAATCAGGTGTATGTAAGAAAGCCATGCTAAACAGCGATCCTGGGGGGTAAGGTGATCTCCTAGGCTCCTCTCGTTAGGAGACTTTAAAGCATTCTGTAAAGCACATAAAAATAAAAAACTGTAAAGGCATTAAGGAGAAAGGTAAAGATTAAAGTTTATGGGAAACTAACTGAAACAACACTTCCTAACGGAAAATATGGTAAAAGTTATTAAAACAAGGACTGAAATAAATGATGAAATAGCAACCAGACAAGACGGTCACATGATCTAAGCCATGGCCCCAGTGATGAGAGCATAAGCGGAGCGTCTTCTTTTCGGAGCAGATTTGGTGAAGCAGTGAACGCGATCTCCTAGAGAACAAGCAAAATAAAGACATTCCCTACACTGCTAGCATTTTTTCATATACAGGGTACATCCCAAGGGCAGCTTAAGGGTTAAGTCTTGCAGCAATTCTCTGATTTTACATAACATCCTCATTACCTTAACTATGCGTCTCTGAGCACGAGTAACCGTCTTAGCACGAGTAACTGTCTCTGGGCACGAGTAACCGTCTCTGGGCACGAGTAACCGTCTCTGGGCACGAGTAACCGTCTCTGGGCACGAGTAACCGTCTCTGGGCACGAGTAACCGTCTCTGGGCACGAGTAACCGTCTCTGGGCACGAGTAACCGTCTCTGGGCACGCGTAACCGTCTCTGGGCACGAGTAACCGTCTCTGGGCACGCGTAACCGTCTCTGGGCACGCGTAACCGTCTCTGGGCACGCGTAACCGTCTCTGGGCACGCGTAACCGTCTCTGGGCACGCGTAACCGTCTCTGGGCACGCGTAACCGTCTCTGGGCACGCGTAACCGTCTCTGGGCACGCGTAACCGTCTCTGGGCACGCGTAATCGTCTCTGGGCACGAGTAACCGTCTCTGGGCACGAGTAACCGTCTCTGGGCACGAGTAACCGTCTCTGGGCACGAGTAACCGTCTCTCAGCACGAGTAACCGTCTCTCAGCACGAGTAACCGTCTCTGAGCACGAGTAACCGTCTCTGAGCACGAGTAACCGTCTCTGAGCACGAGTAACCGTCTCTGAGCACGAGTAACCGTCTCTGGGCACGAGTAACCGTCTCAAACGTTGAGCTCACCAATTCAGCAGATATTTAACTACTTTGTCATGTGATTTCTGAGACGTAAACAACTCTTGTAATGTAGTCAATAGAATAGATAAAAGGAACTGTGCCCGTCTGAAGTAGTGTTGCCCTTATTCAATCAGTTGTCAGCACGGATTTTGCAGGCAGCCATTATGTCACAGAAAGTGCTGGGAAAGAATAGTTGAATAACTGTTGTACGTCAGGGCTCCTAGTGATATCAGCACAGCCCTGCTCCAAAAGACTTCCAAATTAAAGACTGTGGAAAAAATAAAAATAAAGACCATCATAATCGTGTGATCGTTTCATTCTCTACCTGTAATAGAGCAAAAGCATTTTGCTGTCTTCCTGTGAACAGGCTCAGATGCACCCGATAAAGCAGAGTCTCCAAGAGCTGCAGAGAGAGCAGGTCTGATCTCTTGTCTCCCTCTACCTTCTCCATCAGGTACTGCAATGTTCTGTTACACACAGAGTCTTTGCCATCAAAGGAATTCTCCAAATTAAGGAACTGTATTGAAACAAAGATCTATATTACAAACACATTCAACTTAAGTGGTATTAAACAGAATGGTGTAAGGCATAGGTAAGGTATAGACAGTGATATACATCAAGTAGTGGGGCCAGGGATAACCAGATATCTGGACAGGCGATCATTCCAGAGGTTTGCCAATGAGTAAACAGTATACCGCAGAAAAATTGTGGGATTAATCAAGTCAAGTGTAACCAAACGTTTACATTTTTACCTTCTTCAATAATGAACAAGTTTGTAAACATAACAAAAAGTTCTATGAATACAAGCATTAAACGCCATGTACATTCTGCTTTCTACAAAAAGTTCTACAAAGTACCACTGTGAAATCTAGTGTGAATCGTAGTGTCAGATAAAGTATTAGACAAAGCGGTCCTCAAGCAGGGGTTTAATCTAATTGTGCCCCCGGTGCTGAAGCAGAGATATCCTGAAAAAGTGACCTATTGATGCTCAAGCACCGAGTTTGCTACCCCTTTCCTAAAGAATGCGTGCTACGCTTGGCAAGATGTCTTAATAGGATTGATTAGTAATGGCGCTACAAAGATAAGCACTTCCACCTTTTAAAAAGTGCAAAATTACTTTTATTCAACGAATCTTGTGCAAACAGGCCGGTATGTTATATCGAAGCTCTCCAAGTAACCCCCAAAAAAAAAAAAAAACCAGCTACTCCCATTTTCAGGGATGAGAATACTAGAGCTTTGCCCCGTCCTCACAAAATTAATGTTGGGGCAAACTCTAGAACAGTTCTTCTCAAGCTTCATCCCCTACCCCAGGGCACGCCCTTCCCCATCTATAATGCTCAGTTGCTGAAGCACCCTGA
Source organism: Ascaphus truei (assembly GCF_040206685.1). Taxonomy (NCBI): domain Eukaryota; kingdom Metazoa; phylum Chordata; class Amphibia; order Anura; family Ascaphidae; genus Ascaphus; species Ascaphus truei. Next base: position 95,904,526 of record NC_134487.1, on the reverse strand, counting down.
CAATAGTCGGAGCCTAAACCAATAGAAAAATGAAAACTACATGAATGTAAATACTCAATTAAAACTTCTAATGCTCACGAATATTTATCTTTAATTACAGTAACTGGCCTTTATTGTAGGCACATAACTAATGTAGCATTTATGGTGTTTGTAAAGCTGTTGGAATTTGCAGGCGCGCACACAGTTAACCGTAACGCACGACTTGAATACCTTTTGTTAAAGCTATGAAGGGCTCCTACTGTTTGCCACAGCTAATGAGACACTTGAGCTTGAGCTTTCTGCCACACAACAAGGCAGAAGCACAGTGCGACACAAAAATAAATGATACAAAAAAAATTGACAAATACAACATGTAGGAAGGTAAGGCGTCTGAACAAGCGAGGACTACAAAAACTATGGTACGGTCACAAAAAGCAAGTGATCACTAGATGCCTGGATAACGTGGAACGAACTACACGTGCAATTAATCAATACTCACAGTCCACCAAATTTGATATGAAGGCGCATATTCTACAGCGGTCTCACACATCTCTTTAACTTCTTCGTTTGATCCCCTTTTAGAGAATAGTTTGAGGTAATGACACCATATCTCCGGGTTGGCTCGGTTATGCTCCAAGGCTCGAGATAACACATTTAAAGAGGCATCTAAACACTCCGAAGATGTGCTGTGTATAAAAACAAGAACACAAAACGCTTTATACTACTACTTACATTTTTGTATGGCAAAAAAAAGACAATCACTGGGTGCCAGTGATGGAAACAATAAGCTGCTTGGCTATGAAACTGGTCTGGAAATGTGCAATCAAACAAATGAACAGCCATTCTGTAATCAAGAGCTACAAATAGCCCCAAAGAGGCTAAAATGGTTTAACAATAAGTACTATTCATTGACAAACCAATTGGCTTAACACTTCTAGAAAGTTGATATTGCTTTACATAAACTTGCTTTAGAAGTAGCAATGCAGAAATGCCAAAGCTGGAAAGCAAATGGTATGGGGTAATGCAATCTTAAAACAATATGCACAAAGTGAGTAACATCACAGCTATGTTAAACAAAATATATCTTTGTGTTTTTCAACCAGGGTTCCTAGGAAACCTTGCATCCCTAAAGGGTTCCCTGCAATTTTCAGGTAATTTAAAAATTATACCAAATACATAAGAGATTGTACAATACGTCTGATCTCAGACGCAGCATTAGAGAGGTTTGGGGTTCCTTACAATGCATCTGATTGCAGATGCGCTATTGGAGAGGGTTGGGGTTTCCAAGTATTATAGAACATACAATTAAAGAGTTCCTTTAAAAAAAAAAAAAGTTAGAAACACTACCAATGACTCACTTCATAAAGCAGGAATATAACATTTCTGAAAATTTGTGCATACTTTTTTTTCTCCTCCACTAAAGCCAAATGAACACAGTACCTCGTCTTACTGTAAAAAACTTGATTGAAAATGTGCTAAAGAGACCAGCAACAAAAGGCGGAATGTAAATGTGTTTTAGGGTGCAGTCATGCACCCCAAGTCAATTTGACAGTCAAATATGTTCACTGCGAGATCTTGGTTGGTTAAAGTTGGTTAAACCACAGAAGAAAAAAAAACAGAGAGGAGATAGCTGCTCAACCTGAATTGAAGTGTGGTAGGTGCACGTGTATACAAACGCAAACAAAGTCCTAACCAGGGAATTCTCCAGAGATGGAGAGATGGGTAGGGAGACCCCTAATAATGTTCTCAGTTACCCAAATGAACAACAGTGTCTTGTATAGTAACGTAGAAGTAAAATGGAGCGCTAAAATGCCTTATGGACACAGGTACCATGGGAGATACCAACAACAGTGTAACAAGAAAACAATGAATAAAGTTCACTAAGAATAGCTAATAAGCAATGTGATTAGAAAATAAAAATAATCTTTAATAGTATAAGTAAATCAAATACTACAGGGACAAAAAATTGATTTAACAGAATATATCTGAAAAAGTACATTGCCAAGGAGAAAAAATGAAATCTCTGCAACCTCGTGTCAGGTTGTATGTATAGCTGTAAAGTACAGAGTATCACACTCGCTGATTCCAGATGTACAGTAGATGACTTGAGAGTCTTCCTGCTGCTCCTCCAAGTCCTCCCTCGATCAACAGGGCAATACTTGGAAAATGAAAATAAGGAGCGCAATGAAGAGACTGGTGAGGACAAAAATCATTTATAATTTGAAGTAGCAAAATATTAAAAACGCACATCAAACAACAACAAAGACATCAGCGCACACACGGAACACAAGACGCAGTGCCTGGCTGGTCTTCTTCCGACCGCCTAGCACGGAATGTGCCGCAAACAAGCACAGCAGCTGGTGAAAACGCCGGCTACTAGCAGGACAGCTGATCGGCAGACAAGTGGAGGCACTAGTGGTGATGTCACAATGGTAGGTAAAAACACCTTCTAAGCATTTCGCATCATACGCTTTGTCAGGGGGCAGTCTCAAGAAACCCATCAGGCAGCCAAATTCAAAACCTATGTGCAAATTGGTTTGTAAATGAACTTCCAGGAACATTGACTGCTGTTCTTATACTCTGGGAAACAGTCTCTAGGGCATTTGGTTGCGGCCGTTCTCTCGTGACCAAATAACCACTGGCACGTTGCAGCTACTCACCCCGCCGCCGGGACTTGGCCCTGTAAGGCCGAGTCCATGGTCCCTGCTAGCGTGCTGAGGCGTGCTGAGGCGCGCTGAGGCGCAGGGAAAGCGGGAGCTTTCCCTGGCCTTGCGGTTGCTTACCGCACGCGCTGTCAGCAGCCGTCAGGGGGTGAGCCGGGGGCGTGTGTGTCACTGGCTGGGGGCGGGCCAGTGACGTCACGGAGCTGGTTCGCCCTCATTGGGCGAACCGCTCACGTGACCAGCCTGTCTCGCCGGCAAGCGGGGGAATTTAAAATTCCCCTAAGACCTGCGCTTCCGCAAGCGCGCGGAAGCGCAGGTGAGCCCCTACTAAAGCCGCTCTAATTGCGGCTGTAGGGGCTCAGTGCTGAGCGGGAGCGCGCGTCAGCACGCTTCCACAAGCAAGCGCCAAACATGTCCGGGGCCTAAGGCTGCGCTTATAGTGCCGGCGACAGCGATACCGCGTCAAAACAAATGCATTGTCGCCGTCGCGTGCGCTTATAGTAAGTGCGATGCGACGGAGTGACGGCTTGGTCGCGACCGCTGGAATTCATCTCAATTAGATTTTTCCAGCAACCGCCGCCTGACGTCGCCGGCACTATAAGTGTATCCCAAGGCAAGTTTAACCCTCGCTCTAAAAGACCTTAAATTAACCACCTTCTTGATAAAGTTCCTTGAACGAAACGCGTTGAAGGTTTGCTGTTGTCCCACACCATGAATTAAATAAAGGACTATTTTTTCTGCAAGACCTGCTCCTCCTTATTGCTGTGCGCTGCACACCCTGGCTTTGGATCTAAAACTTAACTAAGAAGCAGCCAGCAGAGGTTCCAGCGGCCAAGGATCCCTCTGCGGCCAAATGCTGGTGGTCATTTAGTCGCGGCAAAATGGCCGCGACCAAATATCCTATTTCACCTGGGAAACGCTTTTAATGACTTGGCAGCATCAAGTATTACTGATAAAAATGCCATCAGAACTAGATAGGTCTCGTTGACTAGAGGCAACTGGAAAAGGTAACTGCGGACCAAGGAGGTGGTGATCCCTGGTACTGGAATATTCTAGGACAGATGGCGTGGAGGCAGCATCCAGAGTAAGCTCACTTCGGCAGCAACCAGCGAGCCGTAGTCCCCGGAGCCTCACGTTCTAGTGAGTTGTTGCTGCGTTTGTGCATGGTGTTGTTCATTGGTTCTGGCCAAAATAAGCCTGTTTAATTTAATGCTCTTGTTTTGACAGGTGTTTTGCGATCCCGTAAAAGTCTGGTCTAATCTCCCTTACCGCGAGAGCCATTTCTCGCTTCACTGCCAATAAGATTTCTACTCTGTTCTACCTTTGCATCAGTGATGTGCTAAGCGATACAGGTCACTCAAAATGACACAAACATATTGTCCAAATCCTACATTATCGTTAACGTGTGGGGGGGAGGGGGTGAGACATTCCCAAAGACATAGCTTATACTATAATTACTTATTTGTCAGGGAGTTCCTATTCAGAATCAGTATATTCATGTGAATAGAATAAATATTAATAAACTAAGACAGAAAATAATCCCTTTTATGTGGCACTAAAGAAACACCCCAAGTAAAATATAATCTTTATTGAAATAACTTAAAATATAACTGTTTGGACGCCACAACTAATAGACACAAAACTAATAAAAACAATTAAATGAACTGAAGAGGTGTGGGTAGGTGTAGCCTTTTTTAGGTCTCCCCTTTTTTATCCATGTTTGCCGGGAACCAATAAAGGCTTTTATATTTTTTGCACAGTCCAGCCTTCTTGCCATTTTTTGTCCAAGCAGTGCCCGCTGATTACTTTCCTATGGAGAGGATATCCGGTCACTAGTATAATTAGCTAAACCTACCCACACCTCTTCGGTTCTTTTAATTGTTTTTATTAGTTTTGTGTCTATTAGTTGTGTAGTCCAAACAGTTATATTTTAAGTTATTTCAATAAAGATTATATTTTACTTGGGGTGTTTCTTTGATGCCACATAAAAGGGATTCTGTTCTGTCTAAGTTTATCAATTGTCCTCATCTCCCTGTGAGCACTGCCCTACTCACACGGTTTGGTCACTATTCCCTCCTGGTGCAGAGCAGGGTTTTTCCTACGTTTTATATAAACGCAGCCTCCTTCTGTACATAGAATACATATTACATACATTCCATTTCTGAATAGGGACAGAATGGCTTTGCATATTCCTGAGTGGAAGTTCTGTACACTATAACTTTAGAACAAGTTTAAAACAAAAAAAATGCTTTCCAAAGCTGCGGGAACTCCGGACGCAATTTTTGGTGCGCAAAAGGAACATAATTGCACAGAACGTCGCCACCGAAGGTACATTCAGCTCAGCTGAATCTCTAGGTTTAAGGCTTAAAGCTTTGGATCCACATAGTAAGATGTGAGCATGCTGGAAACACTAGGTCAGAAGTAGGCAACCTGCGGCTCCCGAGCCACATGCGGCTCTCCTCACTGTGCTGCTCTTGGCTACGGGGGCACGGCCAGCGCTGGTCGGGCCTCTTGTTGCCACCCGACAACTGCACAGCTGCTGACATGACTCCTGCACTGTATTTGGAGAGGTTAGTGCGCGTGTATGTGTTTGCGCACACATGTATTTGGGTGGGTACTGTGTATAAGGATTGGGGGGTAGAGAATGTGTATGTATGGTGTATTTAAAAATGACACAGTTTTGCACAGAAAAACAATGAAAAAACAAAATAAAGGGACTTATTTTTGCGAGATGCATTTTATTCCCCCACATATTTTTTTATTTTCCCCAATTCCGATTAAAGTAAGTTTGTCGTATGTTAATGCTTATACAGTATATACCCATTATATGTGTACAGTATGTGTTTGTGGGGGTGTAATATTCAGGCATGTGTTGCGGCTCTGAAGATTTTGGACAAGGACATTTTTTATAAAATCGCTCTTCCTTGAGAGGTTGCAGACCCCTGGATTAGGTTGAAGCAAGCAGTTGATTGTGAAAATGCAAGATGATATTCTACAGTTCCTATAAAGCTACTCTACTGTTGCATACTTTGATTTCCAAATATGAATGCATGATTTACTTATTCTTTTTATTAAGCATAGTGGCACATCTTGGCGTTCAATGTCGAGGTCTAATTTATTACTCACAAAAGATAGCCAAATTACAGCAGGAGGATCCAATTTTAACTTTATCCCAACAGCTCCGAAACAATTAAGGGTTTGTGTCTTCAAAGAAACAAACAAAGGGGCCATGAACAGCGGGAGAAAAATGCAATTATTTACCAGGTGAAATAAATCTCTCCCACAAAGATTTCCAGACTGGAAAGGCATGTTTACACAAAAGAAACCAAAAAACTACCTACCCCTCGTTTTGATTCAAGCACTTGTATGCCAACTTGATCCAAAGTTGTATATCTTGGGGATTTTCAAGCACGCTTGCCTCCAGGTTGGAAATGTCATCTGTCTCATTTGTAAAATACCTGACATCGTCTGGGGTGACAACCGCATCTTGAATGGGGACCTTTGTTTTGCGCTCTGGGGGACGTGCTACAAATTGAAGGGGGTGGGGGGGGGGGGGGGGGTAAGTGGGAGAAAAAAAATCAGCTTTTCACTCGCAGCAGGAACAGTAATTGTGACTCAGTTGATTAACTACTGACCTGCATAACATTGCAAACCTATACTAAGTATTCAATAGAAATATTAATACTGTACTGCATCAACACTTGACAACTATATTAAAAAGTTCCATCTTTAATCATTCCTGCATTTCCCTCCAAAAATGTCCTTGGACCGGTCTCTGTGGGAGAAAGTTACAAAAGAAATCGCTGCTGCCTGTGAACATGGTAGACAAAAATCAGACGAGCCTTACAGTCCAAATATTTTAACTCACTGCCCTAACTCAGGAGGCCGAGCCAATAAACGAGGAGACCGGGGATTCCGGGGAAGGAAACAGCAACTAGAGTTTTCCCAACACAGTGGACATCCATATGAACTAAAAATAGTTGTTTAGAGGTCTGTAGATAGATTGCTCTGGTGGAAAGAAAAAAAAATGAAGTACTTGCAGCTGGCCACTATTGTGTGATGTGTTTAGATTTAGGGTGGGATTGCACCCATTTCTGAAGGCGGCTCCATATCCTTGGCAAGTTATCCAAAACATCAGAACGACCATAACAAGCGTCCCAAGTACAACTAGGATGATTTCTGAGTGACTTGTTAGTGGTAGAAGTGTAAAATACGATCAGACCCAGGATTTCAGAGCAAAAATTGGGTCTCTAAAGTTCTTCCTTCACATGTGGGAAATATTAGCCATTAACTCCTCCCCCCAGATTAAGATTATATCATACAAAAAAGAAGTTACAGCTAATCCTTACAATAATCATGTTTAAGTTTAAAGTTTTGGTTGTGGTCAGTTTGAGTATTAGTCTTACCACAATTAACCACCTTTGAGGCCTCATCCCCACTGCTACTGTCTGACACTGGCTTTTTCCAATACATTGGCCTCCATTTTCTTTTTTCTTTAAATGTGGTGTGAGGAGGTGCTGTGACAAATAAAATACAAGGGTTAGTTTGATGATGGTTTGTGGATCATTTGAATGGCCTGAAAGCTCCAGATCTCATCTTCAACCCTTGGCCGATCCACTGCTAGACAAAGGCCTACCTAATGATTCTCCAGGTACCAATGCCTCTCTATAAAACAGGGGAAAAGGGGGAGGAGGGGAAGCTCCCGCATCAGCTTAAAAGTAATACACAATTATATAGTAGTGGAAAATATCATCTGGTGCAAAAAGGGATGTAGGGGTGAGTAGACACAACAAACAGAAACGATACCCTCTTGAATGCACTCAAAATGATAGAGTATGAATAATGATATATAAACTATTTTTTATTAGATACCAAAGATAAAAAGTATATTGTATAGAGCGACGTGGTAAGAGGATCCAAGACCACCCCCTAATGACATACCACAAGAAACTTCCACATAAAGTTTGAGGAAGGGGACCTAAGGGGACACTAGTATGTGTATTACCGCATGGTAAAGGCCATCACGCACACAGATAAACTCTAAAAGAATAAGTAACTGCATAAAATAAAGCAGTACTATTATCTAAAAAACTGGCAGAGTACCGTACTAACCACTACCAGTACTGAGTCCTAGAAGAGTTTAATCATTAACAATAAGTATATGCCAAAATGGCCAGCCTAAAATACAAAACTAGTGTGACGTAATCATATAAATGTATAACAACATATGGTCACCACACAAACACACACCGGTGAAAAGTAGTCACCTACAAACATATTAGCCACAAAATCCATGTGTGAATAAAGCACATAATAAGAGGATGGAATCCTACAAAGGGCAAGCATAAAATATGCAATAGTAAAGCCCAGAGGCACGGTTCAAGGACCGTATCCAGTTATAGCCTCCTAAACAATATATACTTAGGGAAATGCATGTAATAAACAGTGTGCACTGGATAATATAGTGGGATCACCACAGAGAATATAACAGAAGGTAATAAATATCACTGTATACCCCTCAGGATAAGGGCAAACACATAGTAAAATATGTAGTAAGGTGTAAATACATGTGCTGATGATGGATAAATGCATAAATACTGTAGTACCCACAGTCTGTGTAATAACCTGGGTCTTAGCTATTAAACATCACGAGCATAGTATTAAAACATAAGCAACAGGAATCGTAACTGTTGCTAGTAACTAAATGTTACAATAAACCGAAGTGCCTCTATTGGACCACATAAGTAACATGGTAACACAATAATACAGAGGGGGGGACTTCGAAACACTATGAAACACTTTACTTAGTGTCAATGTAGTATGGCTTCCCTTCCTGTCCGTTTGCGGGAGAGGCTCCAGCTACAATGTAGCTAGTGAATGTATCCACCGGTGCTGCGGAGTGACATCATGCCATACTACATTGACACGTCGCACCAACACATTCTATCAATTCAAAAGTGTCCTGCGGTCTGTCACGCACTTCTACAACATTTTTCCTAACCGCTTATGTTATACAGTGATGGAAATCCTTTCACCAATACTTTATAGGAAAAAAAATATATATTTTTAACTGTTTTAACCTGAAATGTTGTCAAACTCATTTTTGCCCTCACTCTCCTACTTCGTGTTCAGCATTTAGTAGCATACAAAATTAACAGACTGCAGGAGATCACTGCATGACGTGGGTTTTAAAGGTTTTCAGTGACTACAACTTGTCTTTAGGGAGCCCTGGAAGCCCAGGGAACAGTTTGAGAACCACTTTCCTAGAGCATGATGTGAAAACCTCTCAAAGGAATGAGTTATAAAAGGGAAGCATGACTTACTGTGACTTCTACTTTCGTTGACATAGCTAACAAGCAGAACAGACATCTGGTCCATTGACATGCGATCCCGATTAACACCAAAGAGTTTGTCAACATATTTTTCTGAAATTAAATTACACGTCTGCCATTACTCTGATTAAACACTAGAAAGATGAAAATCATATTTTAAAAACAACAAAAAAGTACATAAAAATCACCATGATGATTAAAGAATGGATAGTTTGGAAAAAAGGCAGGAAATAGACCCACATGAAATTATGATTGAGAGAAATTGGTTTCACAGGAAGACCAGCACTTTGTGTTTGTTATAAACATTTCTAGATCTCAGTCAAGGTACAATTTCTTGAGAAATTGTAAACAAAATCTGATGTTTCTCCTTTCACTAGTCTAGTGCCAGAGACACAATGGTTAAATGATCCCTTTATCTCTGAAAGGACTAGAAGTCAGAAATGGGGTACTCATTTATTACGTGTACATATCCAAAATAATCCCACTGCTAGAAGCATAAATCCCCCCTAACTTCATAGATCCACGGTCTCCAGACACAAACTAACATTTTCTTCAAAGTGCAAAGAAAACCACAACTCTAACCAATGAACCAAAAGTATTTGTACAAAAACACCAACATCATATGCTCAATAAAATTAGGTCTATACAATCTTTTTGGGCTCAACTTGTTTTTTGCTGACGTAACTCAATACAAAAAGTACATTAGAGCTTCTTCTATTTTCTATTCATCACCTCATATTATTTAAAGACGTTTTTACCATCTACTGTAAGTTCAAGGATATATGGGTATACATTATCCATGCTAATACAATTTGAATCTTAAACCCGGGTAGGCTCTTCTCTTAATGTCAAGACTGTTTATATTAAATTGTGAAACAAAGATTGTAACAGCAGCCGACATATTGCAAGATTTAATGGATTCAATCTGCATCTCAAACAGAAGAGGGGAAAATACACCTTCAGCAGATTTAGTGTTGCGTGTAAGGTCTCACATTTTACACATACCAGAAAAGGACATCGAAAGATGTTAGGGGCATGCAAAGACAGCGAGACATTTACCTGTTGCAATGCCAATTTCCTCATCGGTGCTATTCTCAGAACATCCAATCAGATCCAGGTTGTATGACAGGATATCTTGAAACAGCTGCTTTCGGCTAAGGGTGCAATCACGCATGTGTTGCCTAGAATATAAAGTAAATGAATATCTGCAGATCAGAGGTATCCATTCTAAAAAGGTAAAAAAAATAGTAACTTACCACTGACAGTCATCATCATTACATGTTCCAGTCAGATCAAAACGACAGAAAAAGGTTTTGGGCTCAATCATATTACTGGAAGACACAGAGCTAAGGAGCAGCTTTTCCTTTGTTCGAAAATATGGACTAAACCTGTCAAATAATAAAAACAAATCATAGTGAATATATGACAAGTACATGTTTGTGTTCTTAAAAAGGGTAAAGTTGCATTTAATGGAGGAAACATCGCAATCATGTTTTTTAAACAACCCTAAAAAGACCAACAAAGCACAGCAGCACAATAGTGGACAAGGTTTTTGTGATTGCGGATAAAAATGCACTTATTTAGGAGTAACATGTACTGAAACGGCAATAAACAAATTCCAGTAACAAGTATTACTGAATGTACAATCAATGCTAATTTCTAGTTAGAAGTGCACAGCAAAGGCAAGAATGCATAAGCACTGCCAAAGTTGTGGTAATCAGGGCTCCAATGCCAAATATGACCAGTTTCATTAAACCCAAGACAAAGGCTATTAGCTGAACAGGATCAGGATAAAAAAGGAAAGTAATTGCAGTGTACACCTTCAATTTCCATTTAAAAAAGGTCCAGTATCCCCAAAATGAAGAGGAGCTCCATGTTATGCCCTTAAAACGACATTTTTATTCTACCATATTTATTTGAAATTGTCAAAGGCCTTCAGTCGTGTTTCATTTTCAACTCTCACTGTTTATTCTCACTTTCGCCATGGCACCACAGAGCTATTTCCATGCAAAAGTACAAAGGTAGTAAAAATTGAAATAACCTTATCTGGGAAGATTAAGATCACTAAGTGAGAGGCTTAGCAGCAATATGAATTTATGTTTCAGGCAGCTCTTTTTTTTTTAAAGAATAAAATTGTTTTCAAAGAACAGCAAGTATGTTATACAGTAAAAGTGTATCTTGCTAAGAAAATGAAGCTTTGTTGGCAGAAAAGTATTAAAGAAGCATTTGCCTTTAAAAATATTTTTCCTTTCCCTCCTAAGTGGGAAGCAGGGATTTTCCAGACCCCCTGCTCCCTGAGATACATACCTCTAAAGAGATGAGGCCGGCATCTGACGCAGGTTTAAACATCCCACGGGCCAACAGGAAGCCTCAAAGGGATGACACCGCAGCTTTCTATTGGCCAGCGTGACACTGGACCTTCAAAGCGCCATGTTGCATGCCAACCACGCTGCACTTTCAGAAGTATGCACCTCAAAGCAGGGTGTCCCCCATCTGAAACCAATGCGGTTCAGCTCAGGAGATCGCCTGCTTCCCACCTTTAATAACATTTAAAACAGACGCCAATGCCGCTTTAACATTTAGCCATCAACACACTCCAGCCTACAGCTGCGCTGCTCCGAAGGCGGACGTCAGAAAGAGTTCCCAAAGGGCTGATCCCCTCTGCACAGAAACCACATGCTAAGAGTTAACATCTGGGATGGCTCGCCGTTTCATCAGGCACCGCCCTCGGCAATATTTTACACTGGACTACAGGACTTGCCTAGCTCAGCTGGATTAATTCAGAGCCTTTTCAGCCTACATCTGCGTCCCCCCCCAAGTCTGTCATTTGTTGATGTTACAGCTGCTCTGTTATAATTCCCAAACACACCAACCTCCTCATCCCCCTGTACCCTATGTTTGCACAACCCCTTATAAATTGTAAGCTCCTTGGCGCAGGGTCCTCCTTACCCAATGGAACAATGCATGTTAATGTTTATTATTTTATTGTTAGTCCTGCAACCCTATTGTACAGCACTACAGAATAGCTGTTAAATTCCAGGTATTATTGAAATCCCTGCTCCCTGATTGGATAATGCCTGGAATTTTAACAAATCCATAATGCCCGGAATTTTTGGCACCCAGCTAAGTTTTTCAGCCAATGAGCATTCAGTTCTCATTCACAACAAGTGAGAGCAGCTCTTAGACAGGGGAGGTGATTGGACAGGAGGCAGCAGCAAGGCACCGACTCCTCTCCCTGCCTGCAGAGAGCTCCCACAGGAGAGTGAGGGGAAAGGCTTGTGTGTCTGTTTATTTTGTAGGTGTAGGGGGCAGCAGTGTCTGTTTTGTTGGTGCGTGTGCGTGTGCGTGTATATATATATATGAGAGAGGGAGATGTGTATGTACAATTTCCTTTTAATAAACTTGCAGTAAAAGCAAAAGAATGTAGACAATCATGATGATAAAAATCAATATGACTACAAAAAAGTGTCTTTATGAAAGAAAAGAAATATATATATATAATAAAAAAATAATAATAATAATACGCCTACATTTAGCCTATAATAGTAATAATACCCTCAGAACAGGGCATTAATGGCCAATAATTCCCTGACTGGGGTGAAGTCCCTCGGCTTCAACTCTTCCAGCCAGGGCATTGGCAGCAAAACTGGCATGACTCCAGAGTATCTCCAAATAGTGGTGGAGGGGGACATCTTGTGGGCAGAAACTGCACAACAGTTCTTCAGAACTTACAGAAAGTTTTGAAACCAAATAAATATTGTCATGGATCTCTCTCCTACCAGCAAGGAGGGAAGGGGGGCTTTTATTTCTATTAAGCCAAGAGAAGGTTATCAGGACATATTGACCAATCTCAACATACAGAGCTCTAGAAGTAAAGATTAGGACCCTTAGGGGCTCATGCAGAGAGCATAGATAAGGAAATAGCGCCATCTTCTGGTGAAAAAACTAGCCAGAAATCCTTAAACTCGGGAGAAAATGGCGCGATTTTTAAAAGTGCTCAGAAAAATTTTCAGAACTGTAAAACTCGCCAAACTCGTGGCGAGAACCTGAAACTCGCCATGCTAATATAGCGTGGTATTCCAGAAGCTCCGAATCGCTGGAACACGCCAATATGTGCATTAGTATGGCGAGTTTCAAATAGCCAGGAAAAGTTGGCAATTAGCAGTTTTTTGCCGAAATGAGTTAACGGTGTTCTCTGCATAACACCTTCACTAACGGCAAATCTGTGGCTATTTTACAGACATTTTAAACTTTTTTAACGTTCCTCTCTGCATGAGCCCCCTAATCCAATAAAATGCTAATTGAAAGTTTAGAAATAAAATACAAAAACAACAAAGTAACATGGAGACAGTGTCAGGGATTTCAAAGTGGGTAAATGTCTAGATATTCTCCCGCTTAACGCACTCCTCTTGTGATACATCAGTGCAACACAGACTATTGCCACCAAATTATAAATGGTATCAATTCCAAATAGAAATGTAATCTGGAAAATGAAGGTATGCAATTAGATCCACCTAATTTTCTATGGAAATGAGGCAGGAGTCTACCAAAAAGAAACAACGTTTTAAGTTATGATGGGTGAAAAAGGCAACAAGAAACCTCCACCATATTGCATATAGCAAATAGAAAGATCACTTGTGAGCACATTCACATGTCTTACGCAGGTCTGCAACCCTGCCTTTCACCATTATCACCCAACATACAGTGTTTCCACTGCAGCAAGGGATTCTGTGAAATGACATGCAAATGAGCAAACCGTGTCACCTTTTGCCTGAAAAACCATTGTTAGGCCGCGAGTATAGTGCCCGCAACGGTGACGTCACCGCTAGCGAAAGTTGTATTTCGCTTTGAGGCGGCGTCGCGGGCGACCAGGGCATTGATTGGTTAAGGGGCTGTCACATGAAGGGACAGTCCCTGAAAAATCAAATATTCCCGGCTTACGAAAATCGCACCACCACGTCACCGTCGCGCTTACTATAAACGCATGAGGCGGCGACAATGCATTTGTTTTCGGGCGGCGTCACGTCGCTGCCACTATGAGCGCGGCCTTACATGGAGCCCATATAAGCTAATGCTCGCTGTAAACACAGCTTTAAAGCACAGCATGAGAATCAGATGCAAAGCCAGAGAAACCATTCACAGACATGTTTCAACCTTAATGGGTATCATCAGTGTGAAGTTGGTTGTACTGCTGGCTTTGCAATTTTCAAGGCTGTAGGGTTTACCTTCACGTTTTAAGTTATGGTGGGTGAAAAAGGCAACAAGAAAGCTCCACCGTATTGCATATAGCAAAATGAAACCATGTAGAAATGTGTGAGTAAAGTGCGATGTTCCTCTACACGTTGCAGGTTATTGTACTATAACAGCACTTTAGCACAGCCGACTTCACATGAAGTCATACAAATGCAAAAAACAAAGACCTTACATTTAGGAAAACCCTAACCAGAAGGGTAAAACATAATAAACCTTGGGAGTAATGCTTACCCAGATGTGCCTGACAAGTTAGTGGGGGTGGAGGGGAGAAAGGCTAAAGATGGGGAGGAAGAATAGGTGTGTGTGCGCGTCATTTAGTTAAACCCTTTGGCCAAAGCGTTATAAGCCTGCAGCCACGTCACAACCAGTATGTAGGTCCTAACACTACCTATGAAAATTCTGCTTTACCTCTGCAGTGGAGGGAGAATGGCCACAATGGAGGTACATGAGAATTTTCACAGGTAGTGTTAGGACCTGCATACTGGTCGTGACGTGGCTGCAGGCTTATAACGCTTTGGCCAAAGCGTTAACACTGCAGCCATTCTCATGACCCTTACTCATGAGAATACTAACATTGAAGTATTTAACTGTATTTTGTCACATTGAATGTAGCATTGGGTATTTTCGTTTTATTAAAAAGACAAAATCGAAATAAAAACAAACGGGGAAACAAATTGAAAATTAGAGACTCAAAAATCTCAACAGGTGTAACATGAGCAAAACGAAGTGGGTTGTATTCTAGATTGGTGTAGTTTATAAATAGCTCAGTGGTATAAATGAAGTAGGGAAGCAAAGTATTTAGAAGATATCGGAAGGGTTCACATCTCAGTAGAACCTGCAAGACACTGCTTGGCGAAGCAGGTCCCCCAAAACAACTAAATGGTCAACTTATGCAACTAAAATTACTCTGAACAACTTGAAAAGAAATTCACGTTGCATAAAGAATATGTTGAAACAGAAAAACGCAGCTGCCGCGGTCCTTACCTGTATGACTTAAATGCAAGAAGAGGACTTTGATATGGTCCAAAAGGGTATGGTCGCGCGTCTGTTGGTTTGGTTTGTGCAGTAACCAAATCCACATCCACAGATATTTCCTAGAAAACATGCACACAAGTGTAAAAATAAATCTAAGACAAAAAAGGAAAACAAAAATTGGTGCTTTTGCTTTGCACTGTGTTTGTCACTCCATCGACAACGTGCTTATGGAGTCACAGGCAACCAAAAGACACACATTAAATAAAAAAAGTACAAGTAGTCACCTTTCCTGACGCAAGTTTGTCCTGAGCCAACATTAGGCCGGTGCTTTTTGAAAGCAGCTCTTTCAAGTTATCCGCACTGGAATGAAGTCTTCTCAATTCTTCAATATTTAACCCCAAGACAAGCTCTGGTCCCTCCGTTGCTATCAGGGAAGGTTTGCTGGCTTCCTCCTTGTTGGGCGTTAGCTCGGTGGGCTTCAGGTTGGGCTTGGTAAAGGAGTTGGAGTCACGGAAGGATCGCCTCCTCTCTTTGACAGAGGTAGACAACACTTCATCCTCTGTATCATTTTCCTCAGCGCCTAGTGTTATTTTGTCCTGGGAGAGGTCATGAAGGGAAGGCTGAGGCAGCACAAATTCGGGCTGCTCCTCTACCACAGGCGGGTGATGTACCGGCAGCTGCTCTTTAAGTTTCCGAGCCTGTATTTCTTTCAGTTTCTGAATCTTGAAAGCATACTCCTGCTCCAGCTCCTGCAATCGTTTCTTTTCCAAAGCAATTGCCTCAGCGGATTGTTTTCTGGGACTTGCCAGAAGGCTACGGTCCTGTTTGAACATTTTTCTAACCTGCAGATAATACAAAAATGTAAGCGTTACATACTCAAATGAATGGTATGCTGTACCTATATATATTTTTCAGTTTAGCTTAAAAAAAAATTACCATGTGCTGCCCTTATTTATGTTTATATTTCATATATTTTGCCAACTGATATCTCAGCCTAACTAACCAGCCCTATACAATTGAAACATGATGTCCTGTATTCACACTTAACATGATCTTGGAAAACAGCAAACATTATAAAGAGGAAATGAATACAATGTGTATTACTAATACCTTGTGATGACAAAGTAACAAAATGTTAATTACAACGATTCAATCTGTTTTAGCAAAACGAAAATGAACACTGCAGCCCAGTTTTAGAACCCCAAAAGGGTCGGTTTCACACAAATATTTAAACTGTAGCCCCTGGGCGCATGGGAACAAAACCAGTCCCCCCCTCCTGCTTTTCTCTTGCACCCAAGAACTTCAGTTTCAAAATCTGCTCTCTGTTTATAAAGTAAAGAATACACTTGCTGCAATCACTTTGTTTCTATAATTGTACAAAGTAGCCATTAGAGCCGCTATCTACTGAAAGATTAGAGTGCCTACTTTTGAAAAGCAGAAAGTGGGACTTCAGCCATTCGAGATACTTGGTCAGGAAGTTCCCCCGGTAAAATCCCACAATTCGTGTGCGTCGGTGGCTTATAAATCTGTATTTATTACATTTACCTCTAGATTTTAGACACTCACGAGCAGGGCCCTCATGACCTTTTGCATCTGTTTGCACTGGTTTGTCTTTGTGTATTCTATTTATTTAATTGATATCACTCTGTACCCCCATTGTACCGCGCAGTGGAATATGTTGGTGCTTTACAAATAAACGATAACTGTGGGGGGGGTCGCACCAAACATTGGGACGATACCAGGTCCCGGGGTAGGTTGGAGAAAGTGATCCTCACCTGAACTTGGGATGGGGAAAGAGGGTCCCCTCTTAATCTTGGGTGGGGTTTGCCCCTACAGAATTACACAATTTGCCTGGGGCTATAGTGTTTTTCCCCCACAAACATTTAATAGGACTATGGGTGAACACCAAAATCAGCCTGATGAATGCAATAAAAAGTTATATTTTCAGCCATGCTGAATTCAGCAAAGCTCATTACTTTTAGAAATGGGTCACGATTTCCAGTGCTTTTATACTGGTGATGCACTTTACAAAAAACATGATCTGATAGCTTTAATGGTGGGAACATAATGATAGGGTGTTACATTGAAGACCGCATTTATACAAGTTCATATGAAATAGACCATTAAAAGCATTTCTTAGCATTTGGACTGAAATTTCTGTAATACATGAGAAAATCTCATTACACACACCATCAGTAGATGTATAACCCACAAATTCTGATAGGAAAAAAAGTATAAAAACTACAACGTTTTTCTTAAGCACTCAGGGGTACAAACAATCAGCACTTCGTGTTAAATATTTAACATTTATAAACAATTACTTTTTTTTTCCCCTTTTGCTCATTGCAATCTTAAAAACATTGCCAAGCGTGGCTGCACTTGAATGATATTATTCCTTGGAAAAGGTGGTGTTCTCGAAAGGGACTTACTCCAATATTCTTCAGATCCAGTTTCCGCTTCCCTAGCTGTTGACTGGCCAGTGCTTTAGCTCGAGCAAGTTCTTCGCTGTATTTCAGCTCAAGGCTCCTTTTATCCTGAACTCGTTGCTGAACTTTGGTAATCTACAACACAGAACACAAAGAAATCAGAAGATGGTGCAGACATACTGAGTTTTGCTTACCATGTTACTCTTAATTTTATTTTTTTTAGAAAGGGGGAGGGGGTGAGAAATAAAGAAATAAAAAAATAAAAGGGTAAGTCTTACTAAAAAAAAAAAAAACACATTTTTGCTCCACTTTATATATACTGTAACCTCCAAGGAGCAGGGATTTAAGGCTGAAAACTGCTATTTTGATGCATGCAGCACAGGTAGATAAAGGTCACAACGAGCCAACATTGGAAATGGAACAGAGGCAGGAAAAATACCACCACTTCTTCCAAGCGACAACCCCCCCAAAAAAAGCGAATGCCCACTATTGGGATCAATGAGTCCTGTAACAGTCTATATCTACATCGAGAAAGAGAGATCTATATCGAGAGAGAGATCTCAGCGTTACCATGACGCTGCGCGGCCTATTTCAATAGTGCTGCAGGAGAAAACATGGTTTTAAAGATCAAGACGGAGAAGACCGGGAGACACTGCCGCTGGGAAAGGAGTCGACAGCGGCCACAATGCAGTCGCCCAGGGCAAGACGACCGAGACAGACATACATATTAAAAAAATAAAGAGGGATTTTTGTATGTAACCGTCATGGTGCCCCTGAAGTGCCAAACCTCATGATGTAGTAGTTACATCATGGGGCTCCCCAAAGGATTAAGATGGCATTAGAAAGATTCCCACATGATCCCTAAAAAGTGGTGAGGTTTCATTCATAGTCATAATAACAGAGGTTTCAACAAGCCCATGATCCGAACTGGTTTTCAGAAATAGTTTTGACTTTAACACAATTTTCCTCTTCATAAGGCAACTCCATCTTCTACTTGTATTCTATATCAACATTACACTTAACGATTTTCCCCAGTAATGTCTGTTTCGAGAGAAATCTAGATTATTTTTTGCAGGCTGCGATAACTTTTAAGGGACCCACGCACGAGTTCTTCATTGATTAAATTACAGAGAAAAGAGTTTGACGCCTCATAGGTTTCTTTAAAACTACACTTTTTTCTGGGGGAGTCGGTGGGTTGGGGCAGACACCATATGTAATGTGTTTACTTCGTTAAACACAAACCATAATTAAATACAATTAAGTGATTAAGCATACCTGTTCCTGAAGTTTTTTCAAAAACATTCGATTTGCATTGAGGAACTTTTCAGTTGCTTGCATCTGCTCAGTGAGTCTTGCAATCTTCTGCTCTGCGGTTTTAATAGATTCTTTTTTCTTTGCCTCTTGCTGCAAGAGATTTTTCAGGACAGACTCATCCTTCATTAACAGCATCCTGTGTAATGACAAAGTAAGGGCCTTTAGTAGGAAAGGATACACCTTAAAGCAGCAATCCGCTCCACTCGGCAAAACAAGACAAATTTAAAAAAAAAAAAAAAAACACATTAAAAATAGATTGTTTAACCATTGTAAAGTAAATTATCTGCTGTAGATTTAGCAATCCCACCCTTCTCAAATGCCGTTTGTTGAAATTTGGGGATATCAGTTGCTGAAGATTTGGTTAAAATGGCTGCTGCTATTCACAATTATGAAAATAAGTTACTATGGCAACAATGGGTACCAGTTAAACAACAAGTAAATAAAGATTTTGAAAACGGAAGTTAAGATAAGTCAGACTAACATGAGCCATCACATTATAACCATTTGTTTTTTTAATGAAGGGGGGGGACATTAAGGAGGGGAGAAAGTTGTGGGCTTAACACTAGTAATCACATTTTACAGAGTAATGGCCAAGTACGTGTTTACATTCTTTTCTTTATGTTCATTATCTTAAATCTGGTTACTTTGTCCGTTCCACAAACTGAATGTAAATTCCTTTATGCCATCAGCATAAAGAAAGAAACAAGGACAGCAGCATTTTATAGCATTATAGTGGTCAGACAAAGTGCAATCAAAGTGTACTAACTAATGGCGTACTTATGTTTCCGATGCTTTGCTTCAGCCTCCGTCACCTCTGGGTTTACCACTGGGTTTACCACTGGTAGTCTATTTCCTTCCATTTCCAAATCAGAGTTTGCAGGTGATGTACTTGCTCTTGAATGGTCAGTTCTTAACAGCTTCTGCTTCTCTCGGCTTAACATAGGGAAGAATTATATATACACATGGCTATAGCAGAAATAAGATACTTATACAGCAATTAGCAGCAAGTTGGTTGATAGAACCGTAGAAAAGAATACCTGGCAATTTCTTCCTTCAAGAGTCTATATTCAATTTTCTTATCCTCTGGAAGAGCTTCTGGTGTCCTCATGGGATCATTTTCTTTTTCGGATTTAGAAGGCGCTTTTGGTTTGGAAGCCTAAGGGAAACATTGTACATTGCACAAAATTCATTTAAAAAACAAGAATTCCAACTAACTAATCAGTACTTCAGTATTAGGCGATACCTTTTTTATTTGGACGAACAATTGATATTATAAGACAAGCTTCCGAGAATTTCCCTCTCTTCCTCAGGTCAGGAAGCTTAGAACTCTCAAAAGCTTGTCTCGTACCAATTGTTAGTCAAAAAAAAAAAAGTGCATCACCCAATACCGAAGTACACATTCATTGTCATTTATAAATGGGGTGCTGCTCTAAGTTGTTGATACACTAAAAAAAGACCAGACAAGTAAGAAGGATTTCTTAACCTGTCTATTTATTATCAAAGTTCTCTGTGAAATGTGTTCCAAGTGACTTGGCTAGTTTATGTAATGGTGTACAAGCACATGCAGGTTTTAAAACGCCATTAAATGCAATAACTGTCTGATATAATGCAAGTCCTTCCACTCCTACTTCTTTTACACCGACAATGTACAAATAAAGGCTTATTACAGAGAATACAACGCACAGTACATAACATTTTGAGCAGTTATATTGATATTGACAGATTTGGAAGGTCAATAGTGCAGCACAAAATAGTACCATGTAGTTTTAGAGCATTAATGGTCCTGTGACTCATGAATACCACACCTTCAAAGGGTAGCTGGCAACAAAGTGATCGCAACACACAACATACTTCTAACATTATAAACTAGATTCAAGGCTTCACCTCTGCAGTTCTTCTTGCTTCTTTGATCATGGATTCAAGTCCTCCAAAAACACCCAGATTTGGATTGAATGTCTCCCCATCTGACTCACTATCATCAGAAGCATTAGTCAGTGTCACAACTACTGTCTTGTGTTTTGGAAGCTGCAGTGGTGAAAAAAAATAAGTCAAACCTTATTTTATGGAATCAATGCAGAAAGTAGCAAAAAGTAAGATTTATAGAAGCAAATCATCTGTTAAGAAACTCATTTTATAGAACGTAGGGATTATTTCTACTAATAAAGCAACTATATAAAAAAAAATAGTTTAAAAAACTTTACCTACTACATAATTTAATTAATTTCATTAGCAAATCAAATCACCAGACAAACTACAAAGGAGTTGAATCTTTCCAGGCTGACAGTGTTAACAGTTTATATCATTCTTCCTGGCAATGCACAAGTTATTAAGAATCTATATTAGTGTTAGGGACCCTTGAAATGTGGTCTGCCATGTAGTGGCTCAGGGGCTTACAACAATTTGGCCAAAATGTTAAACTAAAAGACCATTTTATTTATTTGTTATTTATACATGTATATTTAGGCACTGTACCGTATATACGTTTTTCTGGATGTGCACTGAGCTTTGTCTGTATGTTATGTCTCTGGTTTTAAACAGTTTATATTATATGCTCACGCTAAAGGCACAGCTGGTGAATATTCCCAAAAATATAAATATATGAAGAAAGTGGCTAAACTAGATAATACTCCTATCAAATAATTAAATTTACTCAACCAACATTCATTAAAAAATAAAAATGTCCCAGACCACTTCAGTCTTCATCCAGATTGCTAAAATTAATTTTCTTTTACATGTTTCAGATACTTTTGTGAGGCCTTTTCTGAAAATACTATTTTAAAACCAGGGTGATCTCTTATTAAAATATTTACAAATAAAACTATATAACACATGTATCATGACTTGTTTGAGACCTCCATGACAGACTTGTTAATCACTGAAGAAAATGATGAAGGGCACGCCAGCAGTGGGTCTTGTGCAAATGATGAAGAACAATGTATTCTAAATTAAAGATGTTTCGGCCCCAATTTGAACCTTTTACCAATAATATTTTTTTTCAAGTAAAAGGGCCAAACCCTCCTGCAGAGTAATATGTGACAGGCTCTTTCTGCAGTTAGAGGGCCTTTAAAAAAGGAGCAATCCAAGCCTGCACATTTTTAAAAAAGAATTGAAGCAAGGCGTCGCTTGGGCTGAACGCCATCAATTTCAACTCCGGGGACCCCCTGCTTCCGGAGAGACTTGCCTCCGTAGGGGGTTCCTGCATCACATGGCCCAGTAGAAAGTCACAACGATTATGTCATGGCTTAACATTGGCCCACAGGACGCAAGATTTTTTTTAAAAACCGTAGACAAATTGGGAACCCTGGTAGCTAAGAGCTACTACTGGGGGTCCCCGGAAACTGAAATTAACAGTGTTCCACTCCCAAAAAAATAATTACATATAAAAAAGCGCAGGCTTGGATTGCCTCTTTAAAACATGTCATTTACTAATGCAGCAGTGCCTGCAATTCAACATGTGTGTTAAAGAAACACTGTGTTCACGGGATATGAAGTCAGACCAAACCTACCATCCATACAAATAAAAAAAGAACACACACAACCCTGACATGTTCTACACTCAAAGAGCCTAATGCCACTGTACTCCTCAAAATAAATTAGCAGTAGCAGTAGCTACTACTTACACACACTTGCCATAAATGCTGGATTTTTAAATGTCCACCTCAGCCTGTGATAACCAATAGTCGATGTAAATGCATTAACTGACCATATTAATGTCTAGAAGGTTAAAAGCCTTTTGAATGGGCAGCAAAAAGACAGACAGTTTGAAATTTCCACAGTCCGCAATAAATTGAGAAATGGTACTATAACATTTGTTATATTTCCAAAACGCATCGTTTAAATGTCAGGCCCAGAAGCCAGTCATTTCAAGTCATCAGTTGGACAGTTCTGAAGTACAGAAGAATATATATATAGCACATACCTTTATCACAGGACGGATGGGTCTGAGAACTCTAATAATCGTAGTGGTCTGTTTTCGATGATGAGAGAGACTATTAATACTAGATGAAGTTAGGGTGATCCTTGGCACAGGCATGATATTGCTGAGAACAGGAGGTGAAGGAGGTTGGCTGTTGCTAGTGGGTTCCTAGTAAAATAAATGGGACAGTTAACATGAAAATAAACAAAAACATTCTCCAACATAGCAAACATATGGTCATTTATACTCAGTTGCAGATAACAAATATTCCTTCCAACACTCTGAAGCAAAAACACATTGGCTTGTGTAATCTATAATAGATGGCATGTTTTACACAATGATAAATGAGGTCTGGTTTCATTCATAGGCATAAAAACAGAGGTTTCAACAAGCCCATGATCCGAACTGGTTTTCAGAAATAGTTTTGACTTTAACACAATTTTCCTCTTAATAAAGCAACTCCATCTTCTACTTGTATTCTATATCAACATTACACTTAACGATTTTCCCTGTAATGTCTGTTTCGAGAGAAATCTAGATTTTTTGCAGGCTGCGATACCTTTTAAGGGACCCAAAATACTTAAAGAGTCTAGTAAGCGGTGATTTATTCAACTAATAAGGCCTCTCAGAATATATGCTGCTGTGTGTGCATACATACTGGTCCTCTTACATGCATGTGTACCTACATAAGACTGAAAGCTATGGTAATTGTACTTTCCCTAACAAACTCACACCCAAAGACCAGTTCCAGCCAATCACACCGATGTTTGTTAACGCAATGTCAGCGATATTACTCGACCATGAAATATACCTCCACTCTACACGTGCTTATCTTTGAAAGGCACATTGTATCTGCTGGGCCTCTCCCGCTTATCTTGAAGAATCCTGCAGCATGACTTCTCGGCAGAGAATCGCAGAAATTGGCGACCACCAGAAACGGCAATAGACGTTTCATTATTTTCCAATTGTAATGTAGAGATGTATATATAAAAGCCATGTCTTTCAAGAGCGAGCAAAACACACACACACACACACACTTTCAAGTACAACATAATGTTAAGGTTCTAACAACATTTTACAAATCTATATTTTGAGGGGGAAACCACATACAGTAGGTGTTCGTACTGGTAGCATTCCTATTTATTTGTAAAATGATTCCCCCTCCACCTCTCTGTTATAAGGCCCTCCTTTGGAATATTTAAAAGGCTTCAATCTTATCTCGTGCCATTCTTTCAGGCTGGACATGTTAAATGTTCTTAAGTTTTTCCTAATAACTTGTATAATGCAAACTGCACATTGTTAACCACCTCCACATTATTAATTATTCCTCTACTTTGATGCTATAACCACCTTAAAACAGAAGGGCTATTGATATACTCATGGGAATTCTTGTTTCAAAGAGGGACTTTGATTAGTTCTTGCGCAATGTAGATGCAATAATGGCAACATATTTAACAGGGCAAAGGAAAAACTACCTCAGGTTTGTATGCCCTTTTATTGGCTAGAGATTTCAATAGCTCTTCACGTAGCAGCATTTCTTCTTCCTCCTCTTCATCTGCAAAGGGAGGTTTGGGTGGCTGTTCGGGTTCTTCTGGAGGGAGCGGGGGAGGTGACAGAGGCGTTTCAGGAGAAACTATGGGGATAACATCTTCACAAAGTATGTTCTCTGATTGAGGAGTCTGAAAATACGGTACATAGAACATGTTAGAATTTTACATAAACAGGCATGCTGAAGGAAAAACAATATTTACACAAATTGTAAACAGAAAAGCCTATTGCTAAACGGTCTGGCAGCAAAAGGTTATTAAATGCGCTGCAATATGTTGCAGTACCATATGAGAGCCAATAGGATTGTAGTTTTGACATCCAATTCATTTATGAATTTCTGAGTGTTTATCTACTAATCTTATTAATGGGTGTAGATTATCGGCAGCTAAAGGGGTTTTACAGTATGATGCCTTACCGATTAGTGAGATTGTTCTAGTAAAACAAGCTTGGTTGCCTCTAAACAAAAGGTCTTTAGTAAGCATTCCTAAATAGGAAGTCAGACACATGCTTTGTTTCATTATTAAACTACACTTCCTGATCTTAGAATGGCACAGGTTTTTTTAAGATGGTTCCCTAAAAACATTTAAAAAAAAAAAAAATAACACTTTGTGCAGCCGATTCCCGGGCACTTAAAAATGACCCATGTTATACATTATGGTAATACGGTGTGCTTGTCCACGTCATTTGATTCCAAAATAAGGGATTTTGTATTTTCTTTTCCATTACAAAGGTTACCTATGGATATAGTAACTCCATAACAATGCAGCACTTACCCATGCTTCACAAGGGAATTGCTCTGTAATACACAATGCTGATGGGACACATCTGACTGTAGTGACACCATGAGAAGGAGGCCGCGCGGGAGAAGCTCCTACGTTTAAAACAAATCAAATATTCAAGCTCAAAGAATCACAATATTAGATTACATTTTAAAATAAATAAATAATTAATTAAAAAAACATTAAATTAGAATACATTTGGTCAAGTTAGGTAAAAAAAAAATAAAGGGGGGGAGAGAGAGGGGGAAGAGAGGTTTATCGACAATGTGACACTGGCAGACCAAGGACCCGGTTATGGAAACTTCTATGCTCTTTGTAGAGCAGTAGTAAGCAACTTAAGCTAAAATCAGTGACCTCATTCTGCAAGGCTGCATGTACCAATCTAGTATATACTGTAGGAATTAAAAAATAGAAATAGAAACAGAATTTAAATACGTAATCTGGGTTTTAGATCGGATTTCATAAGGCAAAATTAGTATTAAAAAATATGTATCACCAAAGAACAGATTTTCTAAAGACAAATATGTTGCATGCACAAAATTATTTCTTTTCTTAGATAAAGTACTTTTTTCTTGCATAACAAGCACAGTAACCAGAACAATGAAAATAAAAAGAAACAGCACTTTGTTATAATTATAAATCACACAGAAGTCACTTTAAACACACACACCACCACAATCCAGCACTAATGCCCAACAATATCTTAGAACAAGTCGAAATGCCTCAAAGACGGGGCCCTGTAACAGTTATCTGGCTGCTGCAAAAGCTAGTGGCAAGACACTGTATAGTGCAGACATATGCCAACAAATTCCAGTTACCCAGTAAAATAATGTAAACGGCAAAGGGAACAGATTTTTTTTCCCCCGCAAGGCTGCTTTAGCAGGTACATTATATAAATAAGAACCAATATTGTTAGCGTTTAAAAAATAAAAATGGGAAGAAAAACAATCAGGATTTGAAAGCAATGAACGGTCTAGGTGGATGAACACAGCAGAGAGAAAAAATAGTGCCATGTGATGTGAAGTAAACAAAGCAAAACAATCAAGTTAGGACAGTCATCACACTTTTTGGCCATGTGAATAAAACTCATTGACCATGTTCTGATTAATGCATGTTTGACCCCTTGCCCCTCTGTCATATTGCAATCTACATGAACAAGAGAGGTGGAGTCTCCTCTTCCATTCCGATTGTGTTCGGAGCTCCACAGGATCTCCCCTAGAAAACCAGCAAAGCTGTTCAGAAGTTCAGACTAAGGCCTCCCGCTGGCGTGCTGAGGCGCGCTGAGGCTCGGGGAAAGCGGGTGCTTTCCCTGGCCTTGCGGGTGCTTTCCCTGCGCGCCGTCAGGGGGCGGGCCGGGGGCGGGCCAGTGACGTCACGGAGCTGGTTCGCCCTCATTGGGTGAACCGCTCACGTGAGCGGCCCTGCGCGCCGGCAAGCAGGGAAATTTTAAATTTCCCTAAGACCTACGCTTCCTTGCGCTTGCGGAAGCGTAGGTGAGCCCCTACTAAAGCCGCTCTAATTGCGGCTGTAGGAGCTCAGTGCTGAGCGGGAGCGCGCCTCAGCGCGCCTCCGCCAGCTTGCAGGCAACATGGCCGAGGCCATAGAAGCAAAAACGTACCTGGGGAGTTTGTTTCACTGTCTGTGTCCATGGCAACTTCGTCATAGTTATCGTACTGGTAAATACCTCCGGCACTCTCCACACACTGCTTATCTGAGGACCGTCTCAGATCTGTGTCTAAAGACTGAA
This sequence comes from Ascaphus truei, assembly GCF_040206685.1. Taxonomy (NCBI): domain Eukaryota; kingdom Metazoa; phylum Chordata; class Amphibia; order Anura; family Ascaphidae; genus Ascaphus; species Ascaphus truei. Next base: position 95,877,594 of record NC_134487.1, on the reverse strand, counting down.
GTCAAAGGAATTTTGAATTACTGATTTCTCATGGAAAATATCAGAATATACATCTTAAAAGCAGCCAGGTTTCATTTTTTTTTAATTTATTTTAATTACAGGATTTAATCAGGGGGTCTCCGGGGCTGAACTGTTAATTTGTAAGGGGTGCCTGTATCTATGTCTATGCAGCCAGGGAACACTATGCCTAACGAAATGATGGCGTTTAAATGTCCCGCATCACGTGGGCCAATAGGAACCATTGAAGTAATCTGTTGCGGCTTCCACTTGGCCCGTGAGACCTGGACATTTAAACTCCACAGAGATACCGGCACCCATACGGAGGCAAGTATCTCTTTAAGCAGGGGGTTCTCGGAGCTGAAATGAATTGGGTCCGCTCCGGAGACACTGCATCAATCCAGTAATAAAAGTAAAAAATGAAACCTGTATTGCCGCTTTAACTGCTCAAATTAAGTGGGTTATGCAAAGATTTTTTTTTTAATACAGTGAGAATCAAAAGTATAGAAAGCCATTAAGAACAGAATAGATTGTGATGAGCAGCATTAGAGAAGTGGAGACAGACAGCAGTATTGCCCAAGTGCATGTGCGCCTCTTCTATAAAGATATTATTACATATTATGATCGGAATTAATAGCATCTCTTTCCTATTGTGCAGTTCGTGTCAAAGGCACTAAAGCAAAACATTTTCCCCCAAACCTTCAAAAATAAATGTGCATAGCAGAGCAATCATTGCAGGCCTTTGTTGTCGAATGGACTTTGAGACCCGATTCTTGCCAGTTACATTATATTGAATTATACTAAATATCAAGAACTGTCCTGTTCAAAATGGCTGACAACCCACCCAGATATATAATAATAAAACATTTTCTTTTAAAAAGGAGGTCTCATTGCATGGTTCTAACTAGCCAATTGAAAACCAAAAAGATCCCAGTGGATACTAGACTGCTATGCGAACCTGCAAAGAAAAGACAAGGGTAGAGGCAACAGCAGATGCGTTTGAATTCCCAGGCATGGTATGCAGTAACTCACCTTGCTCCTTTGTTTCGTCTTCTCCCCTACAAGCTTCATGAATCGATTATATTGCTCTTCTTGATTTGAGAGGTCTCTGATCTGCCTGATTTCTTCTTCTCTTTTTCTTCTCTCCTCTTCTTCTGCTTGTTTCCTCTTCTCGTCCTCTTCTTCCTTCCTGCGTTTCTCCTCATCTTTCTGTTGCTGCAGTTTCTTCCACGCTTTTGTTTGTTGTCTTCTAAGTGCTTGTTTGGCTTCATGAATGAAAGAAACATTTCGATTCATGATCGTATGCAACGGTCAGGGCATGAAAGACTTATAGCCCATCCCCACATATACCATCTAACAAATGCTTTCTTTTATGGGGGCCACGTTTGTTACTTGTATTGTACTGTATGTCTTTATTTATATAGCGCTTCACAGTAGTAATACACGTGGTGATCATATAAATGGGAATAAGTGCTTCAGACATAAAAGTAACATTAAGAGGAGTCCCTGCTCCGAGGAGCTTACAATCTAATTGGTAACTTCAATTATATAATTATAATATTATTATTGGTTACTTCAGCAATAATATTCCACATAGTTTGTATTATTTTCTATTTATACGATTGTCATATGAATTACTAATGTGAAGCGCTATGTACACTAATGGCGCTATATAAAGACATACATACATACATACATGCACATAGCATACTATTTTTTGTGACTATTCTGCAAAAATATCACAATCATTTGCAAACCTATATCAATACATAGGGAGATTGTATTATTCAGCAATGCACATTGTATTATTCAGCAATGCACAAACAGTCCACACTGAATTCATGTGGTGTAACTCCTGTCTGCTCAGCCTCCCAAAAATATGGTAAATTCATTTTAAATTGTATGTCTTTATTTATATAGCGCCATTAATGTACATAGCGCTTCACAGTAGTAATACATGTGGTAATCTAATAAATAACAGATAATATAAATAACAGACCATGGGAATAAGTGCATTAGACAAACATAACATTAAGGAAGAGGAGTCCCTACCCCGAGGAGCTTACAATCTAATTGGTAGGTAGGGAGAACGTACAGAGACAGTAGGAGGGAGTTCTGGTAAGTGCGTCTGCAGGTGGCCAAGCTGTATGTATCATGTGTTCAGAATAGCCACAGTCCTATTCATATGCTTCTTTAAGCAAGTGTGTCTTAAGGTGGGTCTTAAAGGTGGATAGAGAGGGTGCTAGTCGGGTACTGAGGGGAAGGGCATTCCAGAGGTGTGGGGCAGTCAGTGAAAAAGGTTTAAGGCGGGAGAGGGCTTTAGATAAAAAGGGGGTAGAAAGAAGACATCCTTGAGCAGAACGCAAGAGTCGGGGTGGTGCATAGCGAGAAATTAGGGCTGAGATGTAAGGAGGGGCAGAAGAGTGTAAAGCTTTAAAAGTGAGGAGAAGAATGGAGTGTGAGATGCAGGATTTGATTGGAAGCCAGGAGAGGGATTTCAACAGGGGAGGCGCTGAGACAGATCTAGGAAAGAGTAGAGTGATTCTGGCAGCAGCATTTAGGATAGATTGTAGGGGAGACAGGTGAGAGGCAGGAAGGCCGGACAGCAGGAGGTTACAGTAATCAAGACGGGAGAGAATGAGGACTTGAGTCAGAGTTTTAGCAGTCGAGCAACAGAGGAAAGGGCGTATCTTTGTTATATTGCGGAGGAAAAAGCGACAAGTTTTAGAAATGTTTTGAATGTGAGGGGCGAATGTGAGAGAGGAGTCGAGTGTGACCCCTAGGCAGCGTGTTTGGGCTACTGGGTGGATGATCGTAGTTCCAACAGTAATGTGGAAGGAGGTAGTAGGGCCAGGTTTGGGAGGAAGTATGAGGAGCTCTGTTTTAGCCATGTTGAGTTTAAGGCGACGGAGGGCCATCCAGGATGATATAGCAGAGAGACATTCAGAAACTTTGGTCTGTATAGCAGGTGTAAGGTCAGGTGTTGAAAAGTATATTTGTGTGTCGTCAGCATAGAGGTGATATTTAAACCCAAAAGATGTTATTAGGTCACCTAGAGAGAGTGTGTACAGAGAAAAGAGAAGAGGTCCCAGGACAGAGCCCTGGGGTACCCCCACAGAGAGATCAATAGAGGAGGAGGTGTTAGCAGAAGAGACACTGAAAGTATGATGGGAGAGGTAGGATGAGATCCAGGATAGAGCTTTGTTCCGAATACCAAAAGTATGGAGAATGTGAAGGAGAAGAGGGTGGTCCACAGTATCAAATGCTGCAGAGAGGTCGAGTAATATGAGCAGAGTGTAATGACCTCTGTCTTTGGCAGCATGGAGGTCGTCAGTTATTTTAGTGAGGGCTGTTTCCATGGAGTGAGCAGTGCGGAAGCCAGATTGTAGAGGGTCTAGGAGAGAATAGGTGTTGAGAAAATGGAGCAAGCGAGAGAATACAAGACGTTCAAGGAGTTTAGAGGCAAAAGGCAGGAGGGAGACGGGTCAATAGTTAGAACGACAGGTAGGGTCAAGCTTGCTGTTTTTGAGTAATGGTATGACTGTTGCATGTTTGAAGGAGGATGGAAAGGTTCCAGAGCAGAGGGAGGAGTTAAAAATGTGTGTGAGCGTAGGGATTATAGTAGGAGCACGAGGTTTTAGGAGATGGGAGGGAATGGGGTCAAGAGGGCAAGTGGTAGAGGGAGAAGTGGCGATCAACAGCGACACATCCTCCTCTGAGACAGTGGAAAAAGAGTCAAGGAAGGCAGGAGGAGAGTTAGGAAGAGGTGTAGGATGGGAGGAAGAAACAGAGGGGATGTTCTGACGTATGGATTCCACCTTTTCCTTAAAATAGTCAGCAAAGTCCTGAGCGGAAATGGAGGAAGGAGAGGCAGCCGAGGGTGGTTTGAGTAGAGTATCAAAGACAGAGAACAGTCGGCGTGGGTTAGACTTGTGCATGTTGATTAGTGCAGAAAAGTAGGCTTGTTTAGCTTGGGAGAGGGCATAAATTTGTAGTGAAGGAAGTCTGCGAGAGTGTGAGACTTCCTCCAGAGGCGTTCAGAGGAACGAGTGGAGGAACGCAGCATGTGTGTGGGAATTTAGCCAGGGTCTAGGGTTAGAAGGGCGAGTGCGGCAGAGAGAAAGTGGGGCATGTAGATCAAGAGTGGAGGACAAGACAGAGTTGTAGTTCCTGACCAGGTTGTCGGGGTCTGTAGCAGAGCTGAGAGAGGAGAGGGAGGAGCTTAAAGTGGACTCAAAGTCAGGTAAGTGAATAGAGCGCAGGTTTCTGCAGAACCGGGGGGTAGATGGAGGTGGAGAAGGGGAGAAGCGAGATAGAGAGAATGAGATGAGGGTCAGAGAGAGGAAAAGGGGAAATGGAGAAATCGGAGAGAGAGAAGTTCTTAGTGAAAACCAGGTCTAAGTAGTGGCCATCCTTGTGGGTGCTGGCTGCAGTCCACTGTTGAAGGCCAAAAGACGAGGTTAGAGAAAGAAAGCGGGAAGCCCAAGAGAGAGAGGGGTCATCAATGTGGCAATTGAAGTCCCCAAGGAGAAGAACAGGGGAGTCTGAGGAGAGGAAGAAAGAGAGCCAGGATTCAAAGTGAGAGAGAAAGGCAGAAGAGGGATGAGTAGAGGTAGGTGGGCGATAGATGACCGCCACATGAACAGGGAGAGGAGAGAAAGTCTGGACAGTGTGAGCCTCAAAAGGAGGGAAAAGCAAGAGAGGGAGGAATAGGAAGGGTTCGGTAACGACAGAGAGAGGAGAGCAGGAGCCCCATGCCTCCACCCCTGCCATCAGTGCGCGGAGTGTGGGAGAAGGAAAGGCCACCATACGAGAGGGCAGCTTCCAGAGCAGAGTCAGTCTGAGTGAGCCAGGTCTCAGTTATGGCAAATAGGAGCAGGGAGTGAGAGAAAAAGAAGTCATGTACAGATAGGAACTTGTTAGAGAGGGAGCGAGCATTCCAAAGGGCACAGGAGAAAGGGAGAGAGGAGGGAGGGTGACAGGGGATGGGTATGAGGTTGGAGGGGTTGACACCAGAAGGAGTAGAGGTTGCAGTTGGCAGGCGAGGACGAGCGCTTGTAGGAATAAGACAGGGACCAGGATTGGGAGAGATATCCCCAGAAGCAAGGAGAAGCATGGATAGAAAATGTTAAGTATTGCTCAGGTTACATTCATTATTTATTTCGATCCTAACTACACCACATACTACAGATCAGCCATATGGTACTTCATGTTTAGCGCACTGGGGGTCCAGCGGCATGAAGGCCACTGGATCTCTGGTATTTTTGGGTCATGTGATCGATCCTCGTGACTGGCGCCTGGATGCCATAAACAGAAGTCGAGCAGTCAGCCCCATCACCCACTAGAAAACGAGCAAGTGCAGGCAACCTTTGGTGTGCCACAGCCTCTACCGTACAGGTATGTTACAAGGGCACTGTTCTGATTAATTAGGATTGCATCGTTTAGGAGAACACAAAAATAATTAAGGCCATACCTGCGTAAGCCGGGCTGCTAGCTTTCCGTGTCCAATGGGAATTTGTGCTAGTCCTCACTTTTTGAGGCTCTGTTTTGGGCTTGGTTAGTTTCTCCTTGCTCTCTTTCATGACTTGATGTTCTTTTTGCTGCCATTTCTTACTTGCAGACTGCAGAGCCAGAAGTCGCAAATGGAGCTCCGACAACTCTTCCTCCTCCTCGACAGGCTTCTAGGAAGAAAAAAAAAATGGAGTATTGTGTCATGTTCACAAAACTGAAAATATTTGGTCAAATGTAGAAAAGACCACTTGTAAGCACTATTTGATACAGAGAAAACATTGACTTCAGATATGCCACGGCCCAGCGTGAGCAAAAACATCCCTGGGATACAATGACTTAAATTGAGCACATTAAGCAGGTACTGTAAATGTACAATGAGTTATTCTGCCCGCAGTCTGTTTTAAACCCTACAGGATCACAGTGTCTGCAATGTATTGCAGATCAATGTTGTAAAATCCCCTGTGCACGGAAGAGTTTAAAAAAGTGCTTCAAGCACAAAAAGTCATTTCACGAACATCCAACAAATTAACTGAATGTACTAGCCTTGAAGACTGTCAAGACTAGCCTGTCGAGAAAAATTAAATAATAACCTTTCCCTGTACACTTGTAGAATTTTACTTTAAGAGGGTAGCATTAAATATGTTCTTATTGGATGAAGATGTAATTGTGATGTATTTGATGCAGTAGTAAAGGAAGAAAACAATTTCCTCATACCAGAGTTGGGAAAAGGACCCATGCCACAATCGTTGGATCCCCCACAGCTCAAAAATACAGGAAAGGAGTCGATGGGATTGTTGTGCAACATGTTCAAGTTGTGCATCTTTAAAGCAGACTCACTAAAACAAAAGGCTTGGATGGTGGAAGCTAGCAATAGATTTCAGTGCCCATCAACTCAATATTACAATCTTGATGTGTACTATTTTGAGAAGGGATCATTTCAAATACAAGGTCAAATAAAGGTAGAAGCATTTTCTTACCTCATTTGCTTCATCTGTAGTGTTACTGTCACAGGAAACATTCTGCTCCGAATGAATAGATTCTGCAAGGAAGCACAGGCAGCAATTGCATAGAGCCCATGTTAGTATACAAATTTACAATTTATCCGCAGAAAGAAAAAGCTGCCCACACGTACAAAGTGCTCTGCCATATTTCTTGTCCAGGACTATAAAGCATTTGGCCATAATACGAGTTAGCCCAAATAGAAGTGTTTCAGCCTATGGTTATCTGTTTAAAATGATAGGGTGAACATGGATGTGTGACTGGCTGGAAGGCTTGGAAAGCTCGTGAACAGCACAAGTGCACCATGAAAACATTTTTTAGGCTCAATACTTTTTTTTTTTTTAAACTAAAAAAAAAATATAACAAAAATAACTTTGAAAAATTAAGGAGTCCTTGTAATGTTACATCAAAAAGAACCAGAGATCACGACGCCTTTATTCCTAAAAGTAACATTAAAATGCTATGGCATGAAAGGCAGATGAACTTTCATGCTGCACAATTGTGTTACAAAGAATGTGATCACTTCGAAGAGCGGTCACGTGATCCCTCAGTGCTGGTGGGTCTGTGGCTGCGGAGGTCACAAAACCTGGCACTAAAGGGATTAAAGCAGCAGCACCTCCACCTTCCCCTATTTGTTTGCTTGTTTAAAGCAGCCTTGGAACGGGAGGAGTCTCCCAGAGCTTGACTTAGTCCGGAGATACTAGTGAAATTGGGTTTAAAATTTCCCTCAGAAAAAAAACACAATAGCTTGCCAAATCTCGGGCCTATAGGAAGCACCAACCGGAATGGGACATTTGGCCACAACCAACACGCCACCGCTGCCACAGGGCAGGTCAGCGCTTGACATTTTTCCACAATTTCATCCGTGCGCTGGACCCAACAAGCCAGATCTGATAAGTGCATGTTTAGATGTCCCGTGAGAGACTGCTACGCTGCCTAAACCGGACGCTCTGACACGCCATCTTTAAATGTCGCCATTTAAAGATGGTGCGAAGTGGCCAGTCTAGACAGAGTAGTGGTCCAGCTCAGGACATTTAAATATACACTTATCAGATCTGTCTTGTCAGAACGCTGGTGGCATTTTGGTTGCAGACAAACGTCCTAGGACCAGTGCAAACATCTGGGGAACCACGGGGTCTCGAGTTAAAAATATATAGTGTGGTTCAGCTCCGAAACACCTCCTCGGGTAGTTAGGTGGGACTTCTGCTTTAAGTTATCAAGATAATCATTGCTTTGTACACTTCAGGCCGGTATTACAAGGTTAAAACAACCTTTTTTGTATGTTTCCAACATTTGTATTATATAGAACATGCTTCTGCATTTAATTTCTCAGATTTTAGCACGGTTGCACATTTGACATAGTATTCACTCCATATGCCAACACAGAGCAACCAGAGAAAGCCTATGCATGTCACTGTACCAGCAAGAACAGTATTAATATTTTATCCTCATTGGCTGTACAACTGTTAAGCCAACGTGTGGGTTTAGGGTGTGCGTTTTGTATAGCTTTGCCTTTCCGAATACTGTTTGCACTAGTACTTTCATGACAAGATCTGCTCTTTATGGAACCAAAATACTACAACAACAGTGCATGGGTATAGTGAGCAATATAGTTAGCACAGTGTTTTTCAACAGGGGTTCCTGGGAAACCCTGAGTTCCTCGGGCATCCCTAAAGTGTTCCCTGCAATTTTCAGGCCATTTGAAAATTGTACCCAATACAGAAGAATTTCAATGCATCCGATCTCGGACACATCATAAACGGTTGAGGTTCCTTACAATACATCTGACCTGACGCGCAATTAAAGAGGGTTGGGGTTTGTTACAATGCATCTGATGTCAGATGCTAAATGTGACGTTTGGCCTTAACACTTCGCCACAGGGCAGCTCGCCGCTATGTCAGGTCTGCCGCGCCCAACAACTGCATGACCAGATCGCCTGCTGTCTGCCGTGCTTCACCGCCCGCTCAAACAACTGCATGTTTAAATGTCCTGCGCAGGACCGCTACACTGCCTAGACAGGCCGCTCCATCTTTAAATGTCCCGCACGATGGAACGGCCTGTCTAGGCAGTGAAGGGGTCCCACGCGGGACATTTAAACATGCAGTTGTCGGAGCGGGAGGCGCAGCATGGCAGACTTTACTTGTTGGGTCATGTGCACGGTAGACAGTTGGGCGTTTGTTGCGGTGGACATCACGGCAACGGAACGTCTGCGGCATTTTGTTTGCAGCCAAACGTCCTAGAACGCTCAGACGCGCTATTAGAGGGTTGGGATTCTGCAGAATTTCACAATATAATTATAGGGTTCCCTAAACTAACAAAAAAACACAATACCTTGCTTGAGTTCTATGACTTCGTTGTTAACCTGAAGCTCTATTGTTTCTTCGCCAACTGTCTTTTTTTCCTTTTGCTCAGTAACCAGTTTTAGTTTCTGCCTGAGAGGTTTTAACTCGAAGGCCTGGAACGTCTTCACCACAGGTTTTGCCTCAGGGGGCACCTCTATTACCACATCTTTTGCAACACTGTTTTCTTCTTGAACAGCAGGCTCCACAGTGTTTTCCACTTTCACATTCTCTTCCTGGAAAGTCAGGTGAAGTTTCTCATCTTTGTTAATGGATTCAAGTTCAAGCTTTATCTGCTTATATTTTAAGAGTAGATCTTCAAAGCTCTCTTCCTCGCAGTTCTCATTTCTTGACAAGTAAGTAGACTTTCTAGGAGGCGACCGTACAACAATTTTGGCTGAGAGATTTGTTAAGAAAATTTCACTGTAATGCATCTGAAAAATTAGATAACTTACAATAAGAGGGTCCCAATAGGACAACTAAGAAAATGCTGTGACATCGAATTCTCAGATCTTTTTGTACTGGTAACAATAAGAGCAATATTACTCCACACAAATATTATGAGTAACTAAGGACCAATTGGAGATATTTGGATGCGGAGTTCCAATAAACAAACATTTAAAAATGTAGCCATCACATGAGGGACCAGAGTAAACCACCTTGACAGGACAGTCTAATAAATAGGCGGTATTTAAATTCTAAAATATTAGATTACACTGCACGGTTTTTCTTAAATCCCTTAATGCTCAATATTTATGCACTGCAACTTAAGGACGCAATTATAAAGGTGGCGAGCGACGCTGCGCGCCACCAGAACAAATGTATGTACACTCATGCAGCCCACGACTGCAATACTCATTAAGAAAAAATAATTGTCTCTCACACATGATGGCTGGGGTGACGTGAGCGGTTCACCCAATGGGGGTGAACCGCTCACATGACGTCATGGCCACGCCTGCGCAGACCTCAGTGCAGGTTTCACGCGTGCGTGACGTCATGTGCTCCATCGCGCACGCAGAGCAACTATAATCGCGGCCTAATACACTCACCAATTCATCACTAAAAAGTGGGTCATAAAGGCCATAAAAATAAATTAATAATTTGATTACCTCCGAATTGTGATTTAGAAAAGTAATTATAATGAAATTACTTAACGTCATACCGAACAACCATTTCACAATTAACATTGTCCGACAGAGAAAAACATTTTAAAAAAATAAATAAAAGATGGGACTCTTTCGTAGCTGAATAAAGTGTTGACGCTATTCCAAAAAGTTTGTAAATCAGATCTGTGTTGTAAAGTAGTTTTCAGACAATCTGATTGGTACCTTTATTAACTCACGACAAATGTTCAGAGTATATCTTCATAAACTGCACACCGTTTGTCTTTACAGTTTTGTTCTCTGTGTCCTCATTTTTGAAGGCATAAGAATCTTTTCGTTATGACATCATAAAGGCATCAATAGGAGGATTTAAAAATGACTTCAACTCAGACTTTGGAATGGCTTCACTTTCCTCAGCTACAAACAAGCCCCATCTAGAAAATCTCAAAAAGTTGTCTGTTTTTGTAGTTATTTTCCCATACCTCATTTTTGTAGACATGTGTAAATGTGGATGTGTATAGTAATAAATTGGAAATAGAGCTCACATCGTTTATGTATTTTTTTTTATATGTAATATTCTGCTAATAGTGTCTGCATAATTGCAGTTAAACCAGTTATACTAAAAAAAAAAAAAAACTTGCTCCCTTCCTTAGACATTAGCTCAGACGCTCTGAGATATGGACACATGACTAAGTGTTGACTCATGCATTTCTTGCTTCATAGAGCCTGAGGACATCTTCCTTTGATTGCGACAAAAATAAAAATTATTTTTCCCCCACAAAACATATCAATGGCAGTATTTGGCTGCCATTTTTATACCTTGATTTTAAGTTCCTCCAATCACTAGCTATTTTATTCAGGGCATGTTATTTTTCAATAAACTACAAAAAAAAATTATTACAAGTTATGACTCGACATCACCAATATATTTTACAACCGAGTGAGGTTTAGAACTTCATTCTTACCCATTAGCTTCCAGATATTACAAAGCATCACTGACACCGCCCACCCCCCCTCTAGCCGCAAAGCTGCTAGATGGAAAACATGTTACCCTCCATACTTTGTGTGTTATATACAATGTTTTCAACCCGCTACATGGGATACCCCAACAAGGTCATGTTTTAGGATAACCATCTAATCAATATCTAAAAGTGTAAATGTTTGGGCTCAGTAATGTGTGGATTATTTATAAAATCTGGTCCCACCAAGTTAACCCAAGTACAGTGTTGAAAACACGGAAGTAATACAGGCATACCCCGCATTAACGTACGCAATGGGACCGGAGCATGTATGTAAAGCGAAAATGCACAAAGTGAAGCACTACCTTTTCCCACTTATCGATGCATGTACTGTACTGCAATCGTTATATAAGTGCATAACTGATGTAAATAACGCATGTGTAACAGGCTCTATAGTCTCCCTGCTTGCGCACAGCTTCGGTACAGGTAGGGAGCCGGTATTGCTGTTCATGACGTGATGACAGGCGCATGCGTGAGCTGCCGTTTGCCTATTGGGCGATATGTACTTACTCGCGAGTGTACTTAAAGTGAGTGTACTTAAAGAAGGGTATGCCTGTATACACTTTCTAACACTGACCCTATATTGTACATTGGACGAGATTAACAGTTCAATCCCCATGTTAACTACCATTCGTGTCAACAGTAAGTAATGGAGAGCTGTGATATGCTTTATTGGAGTTTAGTGAATCTCCCCCACTGTTATGGCACAGATAGGCTGGATTTTGGGGTCCCCTGCAGTCAATTTTAAGTATTCACCGGTCATTTCCCATATTTAGTTACATTTCACCTGTCAAAGGAAAAAAACAGCGAACAACTCTATAGTATAGTCAAAATATTTTAAGCAAATGTAAAAAAGATGGCGAGTACTGCACATACATCAGTTTAGATCATAACAAGCATTACATGTATGGGCATGTTACTACAACGGTGCTCTGCTGGTCTCCTCATCCGACAGGCATCACAGCAGTCCACTTCCAGGAAAAGTATTGCTCAACGTCACTCTCGGTAGCCGGGTATTGCTGTTTCCTGGTGATCGCCGTCAGTGATTCCAGATGTCTCCGTTTCGGATTGGCGCTAGTAACCTACACATTTCTTTGTTTGAATCTACTTCATCAGGGATCCCTAATGAAGTAGATTCAAACTACTAAACGCGTAGGATATTCGTAAACCATTATTGGTTATATGGACTCCTTTCTGCACAAGACTCCCTGTGTTAACTAGCTTTTGTCTCTGACTACAACCAGACAGTCCCTTACCAGTGACAAGTCTAATGACGTCAGTGGCTGCCGCTTTGAGACGCAGCAGGTGTTCCTTCCTGGTACACAACCAGACTCATGCAGGAGCCTCCCCAGTAACTAGTCTACCACTAGCGCCAATCTGAAACGGAGACATCTGGAAACACTGACAGTGATCACCAGGAAACAGCAGTACCCGCCTACCGAGAGTGATGTTGAGCAATACTTTTCCGGGAAGTGGACCGCCGTGATGCCCATCGGATGAGGAGACTAGCAGAGCGCCGTTATAGCATCATGTGCCTATACATGTAATGCTTGTTATTATCTAAACTGATGTACGTGCGATACTCACCATCTTTTACATATGCTTAAAATATTTTGAATATACTACACAGAGTTGTGCGCTGCTTTTTCCTTTTACTAGATGCCGATCCATCGTGAGTGAATAGCAGCAGACTATTAACACAAGGTCACTTGTTATTTTTCTTTGTATTGTTTCTTCACTTCACTGAAGGGTAATGAACACTATATCACAGTTGAAAGGTATATTATTTTCAATATATGTTACTTATTATTGAAGAATCTTTCACGGAATATTCACAATTGGTTGGGCAGATTTTCAAAAAAAATCACTATTTAACCTGACAGGTCCTGTTCAGAGACTATTAAACAGACTATGGCAATGTCAGCATTAACACTCTGCAGCCAGCCAAAAAGGTTACCAACCATTTATAGCTGTGCTGGATCCTAAAAGGTTCACATGGATGTACAATTGAATCCCTTCCCACTACTATGCAAATAACAGGCATATCATACATATATACAAAGAGATGGCATTCATACAGATATACAAAGATGGTGCATACACATATACACACACACACGATATGGTTTTGAAGCAAAAGGTGGCACTGTGTGCTCATTTGCATGTCATTTCCCAGAATCCCTTGCGTCAGTGGGTGATAATGGTGAAAGGCATAGTTGCAGAGCTAAGACAAGCAAATGAGCATACATTCATATTTCCATTTGAGAGAGATATATAGATATATATAGATATATATAGATATATACACACACACATACACACACATTAAATAAAGTCCTGGCGCTGCTGCTAGTCTCCCTCCCCTCCCAGGCAGCCCATGAAGGATACGTTTCCGTGGGGACGGCTCCCCCCAGCCGGAGCTGGGCCTCTGCCCGCTGGGTTTCACCCCTCGCTCCCCCCACTCCCGCTCCCACGAGCGGGCCCCTCTGCCCCGGCCCACCCAGCCACGGGTGCGGAACCGGCCCAGCGCGTTGTTGCTACGCTCCCAGAACGAGGGCCTCTGGTTATCGTCCCCCGGCTGCTGCGTGCGGAGCGGCGGTCGGTACTGCTCCTTGGGCCTGTAGCCGTGGGGAAGCCTCGGCGGCGGCGGGCGAGGCCGGTATGCGTGAGGAGGGCCGCGGCTCGCCGTCCTGGGCCTGGCTGGCTGAGGGCTGTCGGGCCGGACGCTGTCGTCGCTGATCTCCCCGTCCTCCAGCTCCCCCTCCTCCCGCGGGGACAGCCCGCGCGGGACCGGTTTGGACATGACAAGGGCCTGTGACGTGTGACAAACCCAAGCGCGAGACTCATACACTCGCTCCCCGCGAGCCGATCTCGGACATCTCAGTGTCTATTACTGCGTGCGTGCCAGGGAGTAGTAGGTGGAGCGTAGTCTCGCGAGAAGTCTCACAGTCGTCTTGACGTCACTGAGCTAGCAGGCGAATGAAAGTCAGTGGAGTTCCCCTTCCAGTGGGGGCGGAGGTGTCACTTGTGCTCTGATACTGTACACAGGGTCAGGCTCTGATTGACCAAAGTGTCATGTATCATAAAGAGACAGATGAGGCTGATTCATGGTCAGTGATTACATTGTTATAGTACTAGAGCTACTTTTTCATTTGCAATCCCAGACGGCTGCTGCTAATTAATGTATTTCATAAAGCCTCCCTCCCTTTCCAAGCATATAAATCTGGCATAAATATATAAAAAATATGGTCCAAATAGCTTTTTGCCAATGTTAATTAAATATAGATTATTTTTTTAAGCAGCAATCCTAATTTTCTCGTTTATTATTTACCTGAATGGGGTACCCCACAGATGAGCTGTGGACCTCTGACCTTCAGGGACACCCCCAGTAATTTAAATATTCTAGTTTTCTGTGTTGGTGTTTGCAACAAAATACTACAAATTTGGCGGTGGAACCACCAAATAACACTGCAACTTTCTATTGAGAGTGAGCCTGGCCCTGAAGCCACTTTGTGTCACCATTGTGGCGAAGTAAACTAGCGGTATCCTGGAAAATGGGGATCTCCGGAGGTTGTGGGATGGCGGAACATTTCGGAGGGACCCCAGTTCAGATGTTTAAAGAAAAAATACCTTCCCCCACCCCCCAAAAAAAAAATATATATATATATATATGTGATAACATTCCAAGAGACACTGTTTTTAAGTATACCCTTTGCTTGCTTCATTCATTGTAACATCGCCGGAAGAAGAGATCAGTGTATCTCGAAAGCTCGCACAAATAAAAGCATTTTGTTAGCCACAGAACGGTATCATCTATTTATTTTTTGAATATATATATATATATATATATATAGATAAGCTCCTTACCGAGTAAATCCAGGATCCCAAGATCACGAGGCAAGAAAGAGACAGCACACTCAGGAAGTACAAAAAAAGCGTGTATTCAGAAGAGAAACTGGCACAAAAACCCGACGTTTTGGTCCTTGACACAGGACCTTTCTCAAGGGAGTGCTCTATACATAGTAAAATCTGACAAACATATATACCCACCACCAACTAACAAACAAATCCCTGAGATTTGTTTTACTATGTATAGAGCACTCCCTTGAGAAAGGTCTTGTGTCAAGGACCGAAACGTCGGGTTTTTGTGCCAGTTTCTCTTCTGAATACACGCTTTTTTTGTACTTCCTGAGTGTGCTGTCTCTTTCTTGCCTCGTGATCTTGGGATCCTGGATTTACTCGGTAAGGAGCTTATCTATGCATTTAACCTGTATGGGACAAGCACCTATTTTCAGTTTATGTGTGTGCCATCTGCCTATTTCCATATATATATATATATATAGTGCAGAATAAATGAGTTCTTCAGTATTAGGTGATGCCTTTTTTATTGGACTAACAATTTATGTCATAGGACAAGCTTTCGAGAGTTATCCTCTCTTCTTCAGGTCATGCAATACTGATATAAAGGATTCAATGGCTAAAACAGTGTAGAAAAAAAAACAGATATGGACTGTAGATAAGGTAGGGTGTTAAAAGTGTTTGAAGCCAGGGACGGTGACAAGAAAAGGTGGGGAGGAGAAGGGATGATGGGGGGGAGAGAAAGTGTGGATAAGAATGGAGGCAAGCAGGATAATTACAAACAATTTTGATAGAGTGTGAGAAAACCCATGTCCGCATTAAGTCCTTTGGTTTTGGTGTCAAAGAGTCTTATCATTCTGAGTTCAAATGTTTTCCGTTCTTGGGTGCGTTTAAACATTCCATTGAAGATTTTGATTTTTAAATCATTTATGGAATGATCTGGTTGTGAGAAGTGATGTCCCACAGGAGAGCAGTATCTTCCTTCTTCTTGATGGAGTATAGAGTGTCTGTGCATATTCATTCTGCCTTGTAGTTTTTGGCTGGTTTCCCCAATGTATCAACCTTGGTCACATTTGTTGCACTGAATCATATACACTATATTCATGGATGTGCAGCTGTATGATCCTTTAACATTGAATGTTCTATGGTTGTGTAACAATACAGACAGAAAGAACCTACCACACGCATACCACTAGTGACCACATACAACCCTACCCTAGAGGGTATACGAAAAATAATCAAAGATCTGCAACCCATGCTGGCAGAGGATGCGACATTAAAAGAAATCTTTCCCAAACCTCCCATTCTTGCATTCCGGCAACCACCAACCCTCAAACAGAAATTAGTCAGCAGAAAACTTCACAACGATTTTAAAGACACTGATAATGGCACAAAACCGTGCAACAACAAACGCTGCAAACTCTGCAAACATATTTGCCAAGATCCCACAGCCAGTCACAACCATAGAACATGCAATATTAAAGGATCATACAGCTGCACATCCAGGAATGTTGTGTATATGATTCAGTGCAACAAATGTGACCAAGGTTGGGGAAACCAGCCAAAAACTACAAGGAAGAATGAATATGCACAGACATTCTATACTCCATCACGAAGAAGGAAGATACTGCTCACCCATGGGACATCACTTCTCACAACCAGATCATTCCATAAATGATTTAAAAATCAAAATCCTCAATGGAATGTTTAAACGCACCCAAGAACGGAAAACATTTGAACTCAGAATGATAAGACTCTTTGACACCAAAACCAAAGGACTTAAAGCGGATATGGGTTTTCTCACACCATATCAAAATTGTTTGTAATTATCTTGCTTGCCTCCATTCTTATCCACACTTTCTCTCCCCCCCCAGGATCCCTCCCCCTCCCCACCTTTTCTTGTCACCGTCCCCTGGATTCAAACACTTTTAACACCCTACCTTATCTACAGCCCATATCAGGTTTTTTTTTCTACACTGTTTTAGCCATTGAATCCTTTGTATATCAGTATTGCTTGACCTGAGGAAGAGAGGATAACTCTCGAAAGCTTGTCCTATGACATAAATTGTTAGTCCAATAAAAATGCTATCACCTAATACTGAAGAACTCATTTATTCTGCCCTATCGCAACTGGACTAACACGTCTATTTTCTGCTATATATATATATATATATATGCAAATATAGCTGTTTGCATATTTGCTTTCCTGTGGAGGGTTTTTGTCACTTTTTTTACTCACCATAACTTAACTCAGTTTTATATATATATATATATATATATAACCTTAATAGTCGTGGTATATATATATATATATATATATATATATATATATATATATATATAATACCACGACTATTAAGGTTATGGTGGGTAAAAAAAGTGACTAAAACCCTCCACAGTAAAGCATAAAGCAACTGTAAATATTCCTGTATATTCATTTGCATGTCTTAGACAGGTCTGCAACCCTGTCTTTCACCATTATCATCCAGCAAACAGCACTTCCACTGCAGCAAGGGATTCTGGGAAATGACATGCAAATGAGCACACAGGGTTAACTGACTTTGCATCTCCCAAGTCCTTGCTTAAAAGCTGTGTTTAAAGCAGCATGCATTGACTAAGGGTTGCTCATGTAATGTGAGCATGAGATAAAAAGTGGCACTGTGTGCTCATTTGCATGTCATTTCCCAGAATCCCTTGCTGCAGTGGAAGTGCTGTTTGCTGGGTGATAATGGTGAAAGACAGGGTTGAATATACAGGAATATTTACAGTTGCTTTATATATATATATATATATATATTGCTAGCACTGACTGCTGCTTTAAGTGGCACTTCAACCACTGCTCCTGTCTGCAAAACTGAATCATAACTGATGCAATAAAAAGCAACAAATTTATAATTGGAAAAAATCCCATCAAAAGTTTTTTTCAGTGTGGAAGCTTTGCTAAAGGTCCTCTTTAATTTTATGTTTAGAAACTATTGGTTCAAATATCACCTCTGTGCTGATGACACACAACTTTAACTTTCAACTCCTGACCTTACACCTGCTGTACAGACTAAAGTCTCTGAATGTCTCTCCGCTATATCATCTTGGATGGCCCTCCACCGACCCAAACTTAACATGTCAAAGACGTAGCTCTTCATACTTCCCCCAAGCCAGGCCATATTGTCTCTTTCTACATTACTGTTCGCAGAACTATCATTCACCCAGTATCACAAGCACGCTGCTTGAGGTCACATTTGACGCCTCCCTCACATTCTCTCACATTCACAATGAAGCTAAAATCTGACGTTTTTTTACTGTCGTAACATTGTAAAGATACGCCCTTTTCTCTGAGCTCTACTGCTAAAATGTTAACGCAGGCCCTCTTTCTCTCCCGTTTGATTATTGTAACCTTCTACTGTCCGGCCTTCCTGCCTCTAAGGCCGAGCTCAAGGTGGCGGGGCACGCGCGCCACTGGGCGCACTCCTGCAGCCCCAGCGAAGTGTGCACTAGGCTGCAGGAGATTGGGGAGGAGATCGGGGGCATGGTGGGGGGCGTGGCAAAGGCATCACGGAGCTGATTCGCCCTCATTGGCAGAACCAGCTCACGTGACGCTGATGTCACGTGACTGCAGTCCGAAATCTCAAATTTAGTTGTCGGGCCAAAATGTAGCAGCGTTGGCAAGCGCACCCCTGCAGGCACTTGAGGAACTACAATAGGAAATCAGGTAAGAGTCCCGCAAGTGCACGTAGCGACGCTGCCACCATGAGCTCGGTCTAAGGCCTCGTCCCCACTGCTCGCGGCTGCGCGGACTGCGTGCTCGCCGCAAACAAGGTACGGCTCTCTATGGGGCCGGCTCCAGTCAATGCCTGTGCGCACATGACCAAGCGTGAGTGGCACTACAACATTTTGAGATGCCAAAAAATTAGACTTTTGGCGTGGTGGCCGAGCGATGTCCACGTCACGGTGGCGGTTCAGCCAATGAGGGCAAACCAGCCGCGTGACATGATGGCCACGCCCCCCACCACAACCTCCCCGTCGCAATTGATCTGAAGTCCTTCAGATCTCTCGGGTGGGGGGCACAAGCGCCAAGTGCTCTATTGCGCGTGCAACGCTCTCACTGGGGCCGCAGCCTAACATGTCTCCCCTACAATCCATCATAAATGCTGCTGCTAGAATCACTTTACCCTCTCCTAAATCTGTCTAAGCATCTCTGCTGAAATCCCTCTCCTGGCTTCCTATTAAATCCTGTATAACTTACAAAAAAAAAAAAAAAATCCTCCTCTCTTTTAAGGCTGTACACTCTTCTGCTCCTCCTTACATCTCAGCCCTAATTTCTCGCTATACACCTGCTCGACTCTTACGTTCTGCCCAAGGATGTCTTCTGTCTACCCCTTTTGTATCTAAAGCTATGTCCCCAGTACGTTCTACAGCGCACGGCTCGGCGTGCACTGTACGAACAAGTACCGCCCTTCAATCTGGCCGGCCCCACTTCATACCTTGACGCGCAAATTCCCCCTGCAGTGCACGACAGATTTTCATGGTAGACAAGAGAATTGTGTTTAGCCCTAGCGACCGCGTCACGTATGCCTAAGAGGACCAACCATATTGCAGCTTTCCCTAGCCAATCAGACCGCAGGAGCTACCCGCCAATCATAGTGCTGCTTTTTATTCTTTGTTCTATGCTGTGGAACAAGAGGCTATGACATTTTAAGCCACACCCTCTCGACGCACGATCAGCCGCAAGTCTTCCTTCATAGGTGAGACCGCAGATCGCGGTTTCAACACGTGCATGCGCCTCCCCCCTCCCCGGCGGGCGCGCGTGCTACAGTGCAGACTGGGACCGCAGCCTAAAGCCCTCTCTTGCCTTAAACCTTTCTTATTCACTGCCCCACACCTGTGGAATGCCCTTCCCCTCAATATCCTACTGGCACCCTCTCTCTTGACCTTTAGGACCCTTTTTAATACACCTCCTTAACGAAGCACACTATACATCTCAAATGTACTGACCTTGGCCCCTTGCAGACGCACTTACTAGAACACCCTCTTACTGTCTCTGTAAGTTCTCCTTACTTACCACTTAGATTGTAAGCTCTTCGGCAGGGACTTCTTTTTCTATTGTTTTGTCTGAAGCTCTTTTTCTGTGTGTTATAATAGTATGTCGTGTATTGTAAAGCATTATGTACCTGGATGGCACTATATAAAGATATAGAAGTCCTCGGTTATCCAACGGAATCCGTTCTGGAAGTAGCGTTGGATAGGGAAACCGTTGTAAAGTGAGTCCCAAGTTAATCAGTGGCAGTGAGCGTTGGGTAACGCATTCCGGCGTCGAAAAATGGCCCATAGGGTTGCATTGTAAAGCGTTTGATATGCCATTCGTTGTAAAGTGAAACGTTGGATAATGAGGACTACCTGTAAATACCCTTATAATTCACTTTTTGCATTTAACATTCACTTTTGTTTATAGAAAAATGTCTGTTAAAAGAAATAACTCCTATTGACTTAATAATGGTTCTCAAAATCCTTCAACATTCACCAAACACAGCTCTTTCAGCAAGCCTTTGACCTTTCTATCACTGTTGGTTTTTACAGGCACATTTTTGTTGATATTCATAAATATATTTATATTTAGGACAACGCTTAAATGAATGGAAATAGAGTGCATTTAACACATGGAATCACAGTACCAATGTTCTATTTTTTATTACTGTTTATTTTAATTCAATTTTTTTAACCCAAGTTGCAGTTGGGGGGTGATTTTTTTCTATTAATAGAACCCTCTTATACATCTTTTGAGCCTAGCTGGCTGTTTGATTGTACTTCCCGCACATATATACTATGTATGGATAGTATATATTGATAGTATATATAGTAAATATTGATTGACAAATGGTATGCTAGTTTTTCACGTCCATTAACTCCCGAAAGAGTCATATAGTTATAGTGATAATACCATTCTAGAATAACTAGGGAGAATACAACAACGTTCCAGAACACTGTGGGCAGCACTGGGTTACTGGGTATCACACAGGAAGTGCAGCCTTTGTGTGGCGCACAGGGAAACTCGGAACTCTGCGTGGTGCTGCGCGCGCGTGCGCGTGAGGGAGCGGGGGGCGCGGGCGCGCTGGTCCGCTCTTCACTTGGTGCCTGAGCGGGCTAAGAGCGATGGATCCTGTGCTAGCACCTGGACGCTGTCAGTACTACCTGTATCTAGGCGGAGGGGGAGCAGGCCGCGTGCCAGATTCCGTGAGCCAGGTAACATGGGAGGAGGGGGAGCAGGCCGCGTGCCAGATTCCGTGAGCTAGGTAACATGGGAGGAGGGGGGACATGGTTCAGTATGTGTGTAACGGAATTGGTCACAGTGCAGACACAGTTTACACACGGGCAATATGATTGATTTCAAATAGACATATATAGTTATTTGGCATGTGGGGACTGTGGGGGAAAATATATATAGGAATATATATATATAGGAATATATATATATATATAGGAATATATATATATATATATATAGGAATATATATATATATATATATATATATATATATATATATATATATATATATATATATAGGAATATATATATATATATAGGAATATATATATATATATATATATATATGTATATATATATATATAGGAATGTATATAATATGATATAATATGAATATATATATATATATATATATGAATATATATATGAATATATATATATATATATAGGAATATATATATATATATATATATATATATATATATATAGGAATATATATAGGAATATATATATATATATGAATATAGGAATGGAGTAAACCTGATTGACAGGCAACATAATATAGAGAAGTAAAAGGACAGAATTTGAACATGGTTCAACCGTTGGGCCAGGTCCATGGTGCCTTTGCCCGTGCAGAGGCAGGCGCGACTATGATGTTAAGCGGGTGCGTTTTTGGCCATGGTAGGCGCACTGTTGGTGGGCGTGCCAGTGACATCACGGAGCTGGTTCGCCCTCATTGGGTGAACCGCTCACGTGACCTGTCAAGCCGAGAAATCAGTTTGAACTGATTTCTCGCGCAACGCGCACCCCCTCCTGCTTCCGTGCGTCGTATGGTCTGCGATCACTGCCTTAAGGCAATCTGATCGCGCCACGTGTGGACTCCTCCCTGCGGTCTTCAGCGTGGCCCCAGCCTTAGTATCAATTCCAGTTACACTATTTCAAGCAGCAATTCTACATCCCACCCATATATTTTCTTCTTTATATATGTAAAACATGTGACAATGTATACTTCTACATTCTTAGGCCTCGGACATGGTCAAAAAGACCGTGCTGAGGGGAAACATTATCCCTATCAGCGCGGCTTTAGACGGCGCTTGCGGAGGCGTGTGGAAATACAGGAGACGGGCAAGTTTAAATTTTGCTGCTCATGCAAGGGCAGGGCCGGTCACGTGACTGCCAGAAGCCAATGGCAGTCCGCGACGTGGCGCCCTAGCCCCGGCTCCCACCCTGCACACAAGCGCGCTCGCTGACGCTCATCCAGGGACAAGAAAAATCTCCTGCGTGAGCAGGAGAGCATGAGCATCAGCGCTGCCCAGCGATGCTCCCTGCACCATGTCACAGGCCTTAGGCCTCTTTTATAGTGCATGCTGCGCACCCGAAACATGTGCTGGAGGCTACAGGTAGCGGGACGGAGATGTGGCCATCATTGGCTGAACCGCTCAAAGTGACGCGGCCGTCGCCCCGGGAAAATACATTTCTTAAATCTGTTTGGACGCGTCTGTCGCGCACACTAGTTGCGCACTCAATTGACACCATTACTTTATTTTGGTGGCGTTGCACACACGTGCGCCCCCATTATAAGCACATCCCCAGGCCAGGTCCCCGCTGGCTATTGCAGCGGGAGGGACAAGAGCCGCCCCACAATGTGGCCGGGGCCGCCGCGCTGTGCCAACAAACTCCTGCTCTCAAGAAAATTGAGAGCAGGACTCGTGACGGAGTGCTAGGCCACGCCCCCCGGCGGTTCATCCAATGTGGGTAAACCTGCCGGGTGACGTCACGGCCGTGCCCCCATCAAGCCCCCACCCCTGTCTTCCACCCTGCAGCTCTCTGCAGACCGGGGAATTTAACTGCACGCGCCGCCGTGCGTGCAGCGCAGGCGCTAGGGGCCGTAGCCTTACCTAAGCTGGCAATCGTTTGGTGCTACTATTATAAATCTGTAAAAATCCTTAAGGTGTGATTAACATAATGGCTTCTTCAGTCGGTGTAACTCAGCAGCTACAATGTATCCTTATTACTAAGGTAACATTATTGTTATAGTTTACAGCTCAAACTCCTGGGAACATTGGCAACAATGTATCACAAACAGGAAAGTGTTGCGAAGATCTTGCACTGCTTGGGAGGTGGTCTTTAGCTTGCTATAGAATTCAAAGGCTGCTTTAAAACTAATTTAAAATGGCATTAAGAGTTGAATAATAATTTTAAAAGAATGCAGTAAGTATAGGTAGTGCTCGTTTTCCGACGTTTCGCTTTTCTGCGTATAATGCAGTAAAAAAACCTAATTATCTGCCGCGGTTTCTGCGCATCCGACAGAAACCGCAGCCGGTCAACATGGGTCCCGCATCCGACGCAGGTTTGCGGGACACATTGTGTCGGAAAAGCGAGTACTGCCTGTGTTATCTAATACTACAGAACTAATTTTTTTTTTTTTTTAAATGCACTTGTTTTGTGCATTCAGTTGTTTGGGGATTCCTAAATGTTTAGTTCATAAACTGATGCTGAAGATTTGCTGCAATGTACTTTTGTAGCATGTGATATTTAACTACTACAGCTAAGTTTACCCATACTCTTATATAGTCTTTGATGTTAATTATCTCGTATGGCACCAACAAAGAAAATGTCTCACATTTGGCAGCATAGTTCTTCAATATTTGGCATGTGATTTAGCAATAAAAAAAGATTAAACCAATGACCAAATATTTTAAACTTATTTTGAATTGCATAGTGTATAGATATGGTAAACTTTGTATGTTTATTTTCAGACCACCTCCTTCCAGTAATTAGCTGGATGTTTAATACAGCCTTCCATTTTTCCTGGTAACACTATTTTTTTTTTCCTGTGTAGCTGATTTTTCATCATTGGTAACTTTTTAGATCCTGCTTGGTGTATGAAAGTATATTTTGTGTCATTGCTTCTCAGGTGATCTGCTAAACTGTCCTAATGCTGTTTATTCAAGACGACTTGTACAAGGAATCTGTAAAAATGATGATGAACATTGTCATTCTGTGCATGATCCTCTGCATATCTTTATCTTTCTGGATCATTTCTATCACTGCAAGTACATATTATGGTAAGCCTTTTGTATTAAAAAGACTATACATCATTTTATGTAATTTAGAAATTAAAGGCTGCTTCTGTAAACTGTACTGAATCAGATATGTTACAGACCAAAAAGCAGTACCAAGATTACTAGAAAATGCTCTGACAGGCCATTTTAAGAAGAGCATACTATGTTTTATGCTATGACCAAAAGGAATTGTCACAGTAGTTTTTATGAAGAGGTATCAGCGTGTTACACTGTACTAAAGAAAAAGTACACAGCACAAAATTAGAGTATGATTTGCACTTCATGGAAACTGGAACAAAGCATTGATAAATGCTAACTAAAATTTAGGGAAAATCAAGCATGCCACTTAAAATTAATTGTCGTCTCCAATACATTCCGTACTAGTTTATTTATTCTCTGACTAGAATGATGTATGGGTGCTTGGCTTACAGTTACATAGCACACACATTACAATGCAAAATGTAAACCTTTAGGCTGCGCTTATAGTGCCGGCGACGCCGCATCAAAACAAATGCATTGCCGCCGTCGTGTGCGCTTATAGTAAGCGCGACGCGACGGCTTGGTTGCGATCGCTGGAAGTCATCTCAATTTGATTTTTCCAGCGACCGCAGCCTGACGTCGCCGGCACTATAAGTGTAGCCTTAGGCTGAGTCCATAGACATTTCTCCCGCACGGAGGCTGAGGGAAAGCGGGTGCTTTCCCTGGCCTTACTACGCGCGCCGTCCGGGGGCATGTCTATGGGCGGGCCAGTGATGTCACGGAGCTGGTTCGCCCTCATTGGGCGAACCGCTCACGTGACCGGCCCTCCGCTCCCCTCAGCGCGTAAACTAAAATGTTTTTGACTGCTACGCCTGCGGAAGCGTGCGCGAGCCCCTGCTAAAGCCGCTCTCATTGCGGCTGCAGGGGCTCACTGGCGAGCGTGGCTCAGCGGCTCAGCGGCTAAGCGCTGACCATGCCCGCGGCCTTGGGCATACAGGAGTTTAGTGTCAGTGGAGCAGGAGACCGTGTCAGAAAATTTGGTCACATGCAGTCTTGTGTTTTCAACAGGTACACTGCGGCCGATCTCTCCTTGGCGTTGGCTGGTTTCTATAGTTATTCCAGTTATTATTGCAACTCGTGGAATAAAAAAGAAGAGCTTGGATCACAGTGGTGCTCTAGGAGGTAAGTTTTCATCACTCTCCTTTACATTTTATGCAACTTATAACTTGGCGAAATACAAGGTTGGCACCTGATATGTATTTCTTATGTATGATTAATGTGATTGCATGAGAAGGAAACTGTGCTCCTTCCAGGATATTGGATAGAAGGTTAACTGACTCACAAGTTTTAGATATCTATATCTATCTACATATCTATATCTCCGGTGTCTAAAACGTCCCAAGCGCCTGTTGTTTGAGGTGCTGAGTGACCTGTTGGACACCACTACAGCTGGTCACAGCTCGCCCCAATCCTGCTTTTAATATGATGACATCAAAGCAGGGTCAGTGGGGGAGACTGGAGAGTGGGCGGCAGAATTGCATGATGGCTGTGGAAGTAAGTGAGATGGAGGGCTCCAGCGCTTTGCCAGCTCTTGTTTTCCATGAGGTCAGTGTCGGGGAGGGGGGTGTATTATATTAAAGAGGTACAGAAAGTTGAATGATCAGTGGAGTAGGTTTTATCGTTGACAAACTGTGTATGAAATTTCATCGGGAAGAGCAGCAAAAATTGTCATTCACTTAACAGAGATACAGGCTTCAAATAATCAAAGTATATGCCCAAACATCAAGTCATGCAGACCATGCAATAGAAGGCTTCTACCATGAAATCGACCAACTTAACAACAAAATAAATTGTTACCAAGATCATTCTGGGAGATTTCAGTGCAAAGACTGGTGCCCAGCAGAAAGACGAAGTATCAGTTGGTAAGTATGGTTGCGGCAACATGAATGAACGGGGAAACAGATTGGTAGAATTTGCAGGATGTGAAAACTTCTACATCATTAAGTCTTAAGAAAAATCCAAATAGAATTTGGATATGGAACAGACCATTCACTCCAAATCCATGAACAATGGCAAGGCTCCTGGGGAAGATGGAATTACAACTGAAATCTTTAAAGAAGCTGGGGAAGAAGTAGAAAAAAATCCTTGCAAAACTCTTTACATGCTGCTTGTAGAACAGGAAAATTCCAGCGCAGTGGAGTAAGCTGGAGTCATCCACAAGAAAGGAGACAAAGAATATCTCAAGAACGACAGATCAATGAGTCTACTTCCAATCACTTGCAAGATTTTTACGATGATACTTGCTAATCGGGTGCAACAGATCCTGGACTTTGCCCAGCCTAGAGAATATGTGGGATTTTGCAGTGGGTACAACACAATAGACCACATACAAGTTGTACAAGAACACAATGCAAGGTAGAAGCAGCACACACAAGACTAATGTAGAGTTTAAAGAAACTTCAATCTAAATTTAAAGCATCAAAGCTAATGAACCGGTAACATTTCAGGACTCAAGATCCTTTCCTCGGGCCAACCCCCTGTTGGGTCTGAGGAAATGACCTTGAGTCCTGAAATGTTACCTGTTCATTAGCTCTGATGCTTTCAATTTAGATTGAAGTTTCTTTAAACTCTACATTAGTCTTGTGTGTGCTGCTTCTACCTTGCATTGTGCACCAGTTTTTGGATCCAGCTTTGGGATGCCGGGATCATCAGAAGGTGAGCACCATAAGCATAAAACGCTTTATCTATTTTTTATTAGCAGTGGTGTGCCACTTATACCCATCTTTTCCAAGTTGTACAAGAAGGGATTTTGCGAAAAAATTTATTTGATCTACCATTCATCTTAGAAGATTAAGATACTAGCAACATAAAGATCAGCAAGTGAGTGTGACAGTAAGGCATCCTGTCACCAAAGCTTTTCACAGCAACACTTGATTTGTTCAAAACATTGAATTGACAGAAAAAAGGAATCAAAATCGAATGTAAATACTTGTCACGTACAATTTGCAGGTGACATTTATTATTTTTGCCACAAGTCTAGAAGACCTCCAGCAACAAATCAGAGAACTTGCTGAAGCAAGTAAGAAAGTGGGCTTCAATATTTTTCTCCGCAAGACCAAAGCGGTGTTCAACAAATGTGTAAACTCTGCAAAAATGTAAATAAATGGAATACAACTAGAAGTCGAAGACTGTTTACCTTGGCCAGCAAGTAACAATGGATGGGAACCTTTTGAATTAAATCAGAAGAAGAATGAAGATGGGATAGAGCGGATTTGGAAGAAACAAGATAATCTTTCAAGTGACCAAGAAAAGAAGCACAGGAGCGCACCAAGGTAAGGATGATTGTAAAATGTATTAAACAACAAGGCAATAAAATAACTTACATGTAAGATAAATAAATGTCCAAATCAACGAAAATGTTCATCAGATCGGCACCACAGTGAGTCAAACGGGGGCAGTTACAGTTCCGCTTCATGTGGTGGTCCCGCGCGCTGGGGCTCACTCCGTGGCACTTGCTCCAAAATCTGCCTCCGCGTGTATGCGGATGGTGGCGCTGTATGCAGAGCATGTGCGCATGTGTGGGGGAAAAGGCCCCCGATAGACGTCTGTGGATGCCGGTTAGGATGAAGGATCGTGACAGGAATAAATACACTAGTGTAGGCTAGCCCCCGAGGGATGGAATAGGGAGGCTAGTTACACAGTTCACTCGCGACGCGTTTCGTATAGTGAATATACTTCATCAGGCATATCAAGGGCACCCGTGAGGGGTCTTTTTATGTCTCACC
The DNA here is from genome assembly GCF_040206685.1 of Ascaphus truei. Lineage (NCBI taxonomy): Eukaryota > Metazoa > Chordata > Amphibia > Anura > Ascaphidae > Ascaphus > Ascaphus truei. The sequence continues at coordinate 95,849,683 of NC_134487.1, read as the reverse complement.
AACTGTTATCATTGGCTGTTCGTTCTTAAACCGCACACCAATCATAGGGCTGAAAGAAATAATTATTCTAATTATTCAAATCCACAACACACAGGCAGTTCCATAGTTAAAATCGCTGCAGTGATGGGATAGTTAACCTATTGGTAAGCAACATCACTGTTATTTTCAAAAAAGGGAGTGACTTTGTCAAAGTGGCAAGGTAATATATGCTCTAATAGTTGCATTGAACATTTCGTTGACTTGGACATTTACTTATCTTTACTTACATGTAAGTTATTTTATTGCCTTGTTGTTTAATACATTTTACAATCATCCTTACCTTGGTGCGCTCCTGTGCTTCTTTTCTTGATCGTCTGGTTCGCCGGCGGGGTTTTCCACCAGAGTCCGTTTTTTGGAGTGAGGGGAGACACTTCCGATCATAGGAGCAGCAAGAGGAGGGAGAAGAATCAATTTCTGCAACATTAGGAAGCAAGAGCGCGGACTGAACTTTCTTTGACTGGTAATCTTTCAAGTGAACCTTCCAAGGTACATCAATAGGAAAGTTTTCGACCAGTGTATTCTGCCTGTGCTCACGTACAAATGTGAAACTTGAGCCCTAAATGCAAAGATAATTCAGAAGCTTCAGACAACTCAAAGAAGTATAGAGCGATATATGCTGGGTATTCCCCAAAGAGACACGAGAACGAATGAATGGGTTTGAAACCAAGCAAAGTCTGGGACATCACACAGTTGAAGAAATTAAAATGGCAGTAGGCCTGACATCGCAAGAAGGAATGACCATCGTTGGACAAAGATGTTACTCAACTGGATTCCAAGGGAAATTCAAAGACCTAGATGATGACCAAAAGTAAGATGGAAGGATGAAATCAGAAACTTTGTTGGAGCAACATGGAGAATAGAAGCTTGTAACCGAAGTATCGGGAAGATCATTCACCACCCTCCTGTGGGCAGCTCTGTGTCAGTGTGTATCTATGACACACAGTGACTCTCCTTCCCCTCCAGCCCTTGCACGGACTCTGCCTCCTGCTCTGACCTCCCTCCCACCCTTCTCTCCTCACTTGGCTTGATCTGTCAATCACCACCAATGCCGATATCGGCGTGCCAGATCCGGCTTTAATGTTTCTGGGAGGGCTGCTGCCGGTGGCCAGTCATCACTGCGCACAGGTGCCAGAGGGTACTTTTTAGAAGTGGGATATATATATATATTTTCAGGGCTGGTGTTTCTGAAGATTTGTGGCTCACAAAACAGATTACAGGATAGTTATTGATATTTACAGGATATATATGGAAGGGCAGAAAAAGTCTCATGCTGTAGAAGTCCAATAAAATTGAACTTGTTGTCTTGAATAACCCGTCCTGGTATACTAAAATCAACACAAGATGTTTCCAAAGTCTTCTGTATGGTTTTCTTGGAGATGTTTTTTTTGTTTACTTTGTCATGTGAACAGCTTTTAAATGCATGAAGCTCTTTTTATTAGCGTGTGGAATTCATGTTGCACAAACACGTTGTTTAACTCGTGCTCCTTCAAAATAACATTACTGCAGACCAGAACCAGCTAACCAGTACTAGTTTTCAGCACTGTAGCCTAATGTTCCGGTCCTATAACTTTGGAGGCAGAACAAAATACAAACTGAAAACTCCATAAGATCAACAAAAAAAAAAAACCTTTCTCAAAAGCAGTTTAGGTTAAAGATTACATTGTTTTTGTCCTTTTTTATTTATTTATTTATTTATTTATTTTTTAATCAAAACCATTACTTTGTATCTAATTTCCTCGTATTTTTATTTTTTTTGTGAGAAATTTAATTTCTGGGAGTGCCAATATCCTGTTCCCATTATTGCATATACAGCTCCACCCCCTTATAACGCTGTGCTTGGGATCCAAAGAATCACATTGCTTTATAAGCGGATCGCGTTAGAAATAATGTACAATAAAGTATTTAAGACACCAATAATCGTGTTGTAAAGTATTCATAAATATGAAAATTGTGAGCTATGCTTGCATCGCGTTATAAGCGGATTCGGGTTGTAATGGATCGCGTTATAACGGGGTTGAGCTGTATAAATGGAGCAGTTGAATGAATAACAATATTTTTCTCTTTGTCCCTCTTTTGCCAGAACAAACAAATAAGCCCCACCCAGTGTAGTGGTAGAATAATATTTTAAATATAGAAGGTGTGTGGTGCTCCAAAAAAAACCTGTTATCATGAAAATGAACTTGATTGAAGATTCCTGCAGCTGTGTACTGCCCAGTGGATAAACACAAATAGTGTCCCAAATATGTTAAACAATCAAAACTCCATAAAAAAACGACTAGTGGACTAGGGTCCCCACAAACACTGTAGTAAGGGACCTCACAGTTAAGTGATCCAACATAATGTATCGGAATGGAGATATAATAACTCACTTTTTAAGTTTATTTTAAATGAATCAGGCTCCAGCCGCCCCTACAATGCTCTCTGCTCTCCTCTCAGCAGTTATTTTTGTCCTACTGGCAAGGGTGCAGGTTTTCTCACAGATTTTGTTATTTTTCTGGTATAACTGGGTAGTGGCAGCTTTTTGGGCTTCCATTTTCCCAATACAGTAGTTTGGCCAGTAGAAAGCAAGCCGTATCGGGTTGCCTGTGGTCACAGTTATGTTAAAACAAAGCCTCCTTATTGCTCTTATCTTGTGAGTTCTGTTACTGTCATTAATTATGCTTCCCTGCTCACTTGAGGTTTTTGCTGCTGTCGTTTGATGCAACTCCAGTTGGGAATGTAAGGACCACTGGTATAAAACGGGCCATGCTGTAGCTGCCTGGTTTTCCAAAAGCAGGATATGCCCTCTGTAATCTGTGGGAAGTTCTTGTGCTATTTTTTTTTTCTTTTTCTGACGACCTGGTCTACTTCTGTTGCATGAGGCTTTCCTGTTTTATTCTAATTAGCCAATTATCTCAGAGTAACCAACAATCAACAAAAATGAATAGATATACATACAACAGAAAATAGAGCTTGAATTCAGTGAACCATTAAAAACAAATTCTTATTTAATCTACTATGTAAAATCCCATTGCTTCTTCTTCTCGTTCATGAGATTGCCCAATCTCACAAGGAACAGTTGCTAAACAGTTTCTTCAGTGCCCATCCATCACACATCCCATTGTATTTTATGTATACAGTACCATCTTTACACTAAACCATAATTCAATCATTTAATCAGTGAACATGTGTGGTGGATTCACTTCTGATAGGCTGTCATTTCTTCGCACTAGGAATTGCCTTTATAAAGATATGTTGATATTTTAACATATGCTAGTTATTCATCTTTGTTTAATGACCTTGAACCCACCTTTTTATTCTTGTTTGATAGTGGCCCCTAAACTAATAAATGTGATTATCAACTTGTACAGTAATTCCCAGTGACCTCGTTTTTACAAAATACGTATTAATATAGAACACATCTATGTATGATAAATCCTCTTCAGTGTTGCTATGAATTGGATTTATGTGGTTATTAATACTTTTTACGCATTTGCTTTATAATTTGTAACTGTACATTCTTAAACCGTTAATTTGTTTAATCCGTTTCTTAACTGAACTCTGATTTTATGGGGAAGCAATATGTAAATACTGTACTAACTTTCTTCAACATTCCTTGCAGCATTGCTTGTTGGATTCATCCTCACGGTTGCAAATTACAGCTTCTTTTCGGCTTTGCTGACTTTCTTTTTCGTTTCCTCCAAACTCACTAAATGGAAAGGAGAGGTTAAGAAGCGCTTTGACTCCGAATATAAAGAAGGTAATGACTTTGTGATTAGTGCTGTCTTCTAGTGTGACCATCAGGGTGAAATCCGACATAAACCACAGTTCTAGTGAATTCAGCATTCTGTGTGGTACCTGAGCTGGAACACATTATGCAGATGCATGCTCAGGATTCTGCTGAATATCTGTTATTTGCTGTACACCGTACAGTGGAGTTTTTTTGTCACTTTTCTTACCCAACATAACTTATATAACTTGTGGTTAAAATTTATTCCAGCTTCAAATTGCAAAGCCAGTATTACCAGCCTCGCACTGTTGTCTGAGAGTACTGGCTATGCACTTCTTTAACGCACACTGTGTTGATAAAATGTGTAATGTCGCAGGCACAAACTTATAGGGGGTCCATATTAATATGGATAGGAAGCAAAAGGTAACACTGTGCTCATTTGCATGTCATTTCCCAGAATCCCTAGCTGCAGTGGAAGAATTGTATCCCAAGAGATAATGGGGAAAAGTAGGGTTGCAGACCTGTCTGAGACATGCGATTGTGCTCACAAGTAATATTTTTATTTGCTGTATGCTGCATATCCATAAGAACTCTTTGATTTATTTTTCTTAAACTTATCGGAGGGATTATACGATTTTGGAGTATTGCCTATATCTTGTGAGTTCTGTTCCTGTCATTATTATTTGTCTACTTCAAACACACAAATTTGTATTTCATGAAAAACGCAAATGGCTGACTGTCACTAAATTCAATTTATATTTGTGAGAATATTTTCTAACACCTGTACATTACATATCCTTGAAATTCATGCTGAAACCAAACAAGGTCGCAAATCTACAATACTATATAAAGTTAATTCGCTTCCCACAAAATATGATGGGCTCCCTTGAAACTTGTATTTTATTTTTTTCAGGAGGACAGAGAAATTGGGTGCAGGTATTTTGTAATGGTGGTGTCCCTGCAGAGCTTGCTCTGCTCTACATGGTAGAAAATGGACCAGGTGAAATACCCATTGACTTTTCCAAAGAGTACACTGCATCATGGATGTGCTTATCGCTGCTAGGAGCTCTTGCCTGCTCAGCAGGAGATACATGGGCTTCTGAGATAGGCCCTGTACTCAGTAAAAGTGCTCCCCGTTTAATAACAACCTGGGAAAAAGTTCCAGTAGGTAAGGCATAACTTGTATGTTTGTTTCTCTCATTGTTTTTATTGGATTTCACTAACTGATGTGGTGCACTATTTCTTTGGTAGGAGCAGTTGGTGAACACACTGATCTTTCCTAAAGTCAATTTCTACAGTATGTATTAATGGCTGTCTTGGGAATTACCTTGGACTACCTTTTTGATGATTTGCAGGTTATGCTCTTAATTTTATCACAATTATGAAGAGACAGACATGTTTTATATAAGCCGTTGAGGCCATGTTGGTCCCTTCCTTAGATGTTTACATGCATGATGGTTTTTGAAGTTTGATATACAATAACATCTGCGTATATTTTTTAAGCTGCAGAAGTAATTTCATTTTGTTCACCAGAACCAATAGAAATGTAAGAATTACATAGGTGAGACACAGATTGCAATTAGACTAAAGACCACTTTCTACTTTTCAATGGACTGTAATTGGAAGGTATACTTCCTTGGGTTAAATGTACAAAATAAGTGCAGGAATGCACCGATTTTAACATTGTGTAGCAATGTTTGCAGTCTGAGAAGAGAAACAGTTACATTCCCCATTCAGAATTCAGGTTCTGGTAATCAGAAGGGAGAGAACTGTTCCAACAGGAATTGAAAGAGAAAATCTTTGTATCCTTGGGGGCCCCAAGATGTCCTCCACCAACAACAACAAAAATCACTTGGACACCTTATATTTCTGGCAGCATAGCTTTTCTGTGTATACCAATGATTTCCAGACAACTGGTCTGAATTAATTGTGTTTTTTTTTTTCAGGGGGTTGCCACTCTTTCATATTATGTGTTTAGCTCAGAAGTATATATTGAATGCAATTGCACCTTTTTGTGAAAACTAGCTACCCCGAAGAGAAATAGTGATGTACTAGACCTAGATCTAAAACTACCTTTTGTACTACTGTATGTTAACTAATGCTTAAATGTAGGTTGGTGTAATATTTCTACTGAACAAATAGTTGTTAGCATACCAATTAATTGTGTTGAACAACTGCAGAATTAATCAAGCTTGGAAAATGAATCTAGACTTTTTGCTTTGTAGGTACCAATGGAGGAGTTACTCTAGTAGGTCTTATTTCAAGCCTTCTTGGTGGCTTGAGTGTGGGTGCAGCATATTTTGTTACCCAGCTTATATTTGTGAATGATTTGGAAGTTGCAGCTCCACAGTGGCCCATTGTCATATATGGTGCATTGGCTGGTTTACTTGGATCTATAATAGATTCCTACTTGGGAGCAATAATGCAGTATTCAGGTATGTTTAAATCTTATTTTTTGTCTATATTATAATCTAAAACAGTGGGGGGTGGGAGGGTTTCAACAGGCAGCCCTTGGGTTCCCCGGACATGCCTAAAGGGTTCCCTGCAATTTTCAGGTTATTTGAAAATTGTACCAATACAGAAGAATTTACAATGCATCAGACCTCAGATGCGCTATTAGAGAGGGTTGGGGTTCCTTACAATGCATCTGATCTCAGATGCGCTATTAGAGAGGGTTGGGGTCCTGCAGGATTTAACAGTATAATTATAGGGTTCCTTGACCAAAAAAAAGGTTAAAAACTGACCTAGAATTTGGGAATTAGACCTTTAAATGTCTCCATTGCCAAACATTTGAGTATGTCATGTCTATTTCGGTCAAACTAAATATACCCAAGATTTGCTCAACTTTTTATCATTAACATCCAATATTAAAAGGCCATTAGCCATGCTAAGAAGGCAATGTGAGTTGAAGACTGATGTTCAAATGCTTTAGAATTATGCTGTCCCAATTCTGAGTTAAGGAATTGGTGTGGTGCGAACTGTATCGTTGCATCACTAATTTGTGAATAAATCTTTTGACTTTGCACACATGCCTGAGACTTCAGTTGTTTTCTCTGATCTTGTATGAAGGCTTTCATCATTGACATTGATTTAGAGTAGACGATTGATCAAAATTAAAGACCTGTAGTTGATAGATATATCTATCTCATTTGTTATTTTTAAGTAAGGTTAATCCCATGGGATTTTATTTAAAAGCAACCATAAATGTATGAAAACATTGCAGAAATCTAGCTACAGTTAAACTGTTTTGCACTCGTGAAAGAAAGTCACATATATTTCTCCATCAGAAGGTGCAAAGAATATTTGCCCAAGTATATCTAAGACGTATTGGTTCATATTTATCTTTAGGTTACCTTACAGCAGTATTTCATGCTACAAAAAAATGGAACTAAAGCATATCAATTCATTTGTGTCTACATTATCTATTTTTGTCAGGCAGGCACTTACTCGCAGTTGCCTTATATTGTTCTGTCATTATTAGGGAGGGGTGATGGGATAAAGAGACTGTGTGGGAGACGAGCTGTAATGTAACCTTGGCAGCCTTTGCATTGCGCTGGGCTCTGCGTAGAGCTCCATGTTAACCTCCCTGACACTTAATATCTTAAACACTCATATCCTGAATGAAGTGTGTCAAAAATGCAAAAATATGGCGTGCACTGCTCCTTTAATAAAGTTAAGCAAAATGTATATTCAATGCTAGAAAATAGATATGTAACAATTTGGAAAGAGATACCGGGTATTGTATTTCAGAAGTTATCACACAGATATTACAGCTGCAGATGTGGTGAAATGGCACCAAATAATTCCCAACTCTATCATTCTTCCAGGTTACGATGAAAGTACAGGCCAGATTGTCAACCACCCAGCAAGCGGAGCAAAACTCATATCTGGCAAGCCCATATTGGACAATAATGCAGTCAACCTGTTCTCCTCCATCCTCATAGCTCTGCTGCTTCCTGGTGCCGCATGGAGCTTTTGGCCAAGAGGATGAAAACTTCGACATTTGACTGGCACTTAAATTACAAGTGCCCCCCCCAAAAAACTGCCTAAAACATCTAGCTTGTTTTTTCCAAAAACGTGGACGTTAGTGTTGCGCAGTTAGTGTAAAGCAGCCTTGCATGGCACTAGGGGGCCGTTTATCTGCAGCTCTCTGCTGCCTTGCATTGTGGCTGCTTAGCAATTATTGGGTAAAGAATTAATTTTTTTTTTTTTTTATCTGAATTTACTTTTAAAATGCAGGAAGGGATTACTGCATTATCTTACATGGAACAAGCTAGCTTGTCAAACTAGATGTCAAATCTGCAGTCTTCTCACTTTGTCCATATAATTTTCAGCGGAAGCATTGCAATATTTTTTTTATTACTATTTCTTTTAGTCACATGCAAAGAAAGGAATACATTTTGAATCTAAACTTTATTTTGCTTCCATCACTTAAATATACAGGGTGTGGTGTTACACTGGGAACGTCTTCTATATGGGAAAGGATTCTTTTATAGATTGGGCTGTACAGATATTTGGATTTGTCTTTTGCATGTCTTCCCAAAAGTGGAAGTCAAACAAAAATAATCTTGAGTATAAAATATTACGTTAAAAACATCTCATCCAATTTAGAATTTTTACATTTGCAGAGGTTACTTACACAAGCTCAATGCTGCTTTAATGAAACTTGCATTTTTTTTTTTTAAAGTACAACTATATGTTAATTATAGTAATTTCTTATTGAATAATATCTGAAAAAGGTTCATGGAACATGGTTCATACAATCTCCCATTCCTTATTTCACTAGTCTAATTTGATTATTGTTATTGTATTTATATGACTGAAAAGGACGCAAGGTTAATTCCATTTCACTGTGCACTTGTTTTTTTTTTTTAAACTAATGTGTTTGTAAAGACTACTAGCACAATCGCATATACAAGCATACATCCTTTTAGATCATTTCTCTTTGCAAATGTATTGCCAGTCGGCCCTAATTTGAGCTGTTGCTGGCTGCAGTGATGCATATTTCGTTTCTGAAGGCCCCTTCCTCCTGAGAAACAGTGATACATCCATCGGAGAAAGAATTTGATAACTTGAATTCTGTAGACATCTGGTAGCGAAAGAAGAAATCTTGTATGTGAACTAAAATGCAAATAGCCGAAAAGATGTGATCTTTCTACAAAAAGTTACTCTATTTTTGTTTGAACATGGAGAGTGTTAAAGCAATAAATTACTAGGGGAAACCCAGGTAAATGCAACATGGTCTGGGAACTATTGTCATTACAATGCTTTCCTGAACCTCATCCTTGGTTGAGGGAATTGGGTCCCAATAATACATTTTGTACATTCAAAAATGGGATGGCGTCATTTTTGTTGAAAGGCCGATTTATCCACTGTCCAAGATGTAATGTTAATTTTTCAAAAGTGGCATAAACATTGTGAATGCATTATATCTTTTTTTTTTTTAAGCTGCTTCTTGGGAAATTGTTTGCTTACTTGAAAAAACCTTGGTAGAGTGACTTTGCCTAATTGCACAATACCCCATCTTAATATAGAAGATTGAATGCATACCATAGTGGATAAAAGTGATTTTAAGAAATTGACATGGAAGTTTTGCTATTGATATAGGTCACCATGTTTTTTCTGTGGTACGGTTTTGATATGTTTCATATTTTTACTCTAATTGCCAGCACTTATTTCCATTTTGTTTGTTTTGTTAACTGGAAAATTCCATGCTCACAATACTGAAGCTTGTACTGATGTCTGATATTTAATTTTAAATGTTTAATAATAAAATAACTGATGAATGAAAACAATAAACGCTCATCTATGAGCCCAAAATGTAATTTATTTATTTTTGGTGTAATTTCCCACAATCCCCAGCTGCATGGGAAGCACTGTATGCTGGGAGATACTGGTGGAAGGTGGAGTTGCAGACCTGCCTGAGAAATGTGAATGTGCTCACAAGTGATATTTTTATTTGAAAAAAAAAAAAAAAAGATCCAAAGAGACTTTGCCGGAAAAGATTTCAGCTCTATTGATTTGATTTTATATTGCAATTCATACAGCTGAAATCTTTACCTTTTTTGGGGAAGATCTCTTCACAATGGGGGCTATTCAATGAGGTGCGATAATGCAGAATAAGAACTTTCACACTTTATTGAATACACTGTTTGGCAGCATCCCTACAATGTCTCGAAGTATTGATTTGCGATATACACATGTTAATACTTTAATAATTAGAAATACCCTCCTCTATTGGTACATGTCCTTCTGTTCACACATTTGTTTCAATATTTATTCTGTAAGGTTGAGTACATTTCTTGTATAGATCTATACATATTGCTATATTAATAATGTTTTGCAGTACACTTTTACATCTTACATATGTAGCTGCTGACTCTGGTATAGAGGTACCTGTGACCCTTAGGATATGTTGAAGATCCAAAAGATCCAGGCCACATTACTCCCCCGCCCCCCCCCCCCCGTGTGCCTCATGCTAAATGCGAGTGTGGTCTTCACACAGCAAGAACTCAATATTCCCATACTACTTAGCTGATATAGATAACAATTTACTGTACTCTACGGGGCAGGTTTTAAACTACTTATCTCAAAACATGGGGACGTATTGCTTTAGTTCTTTTGCCTAGGTATAATGGAAAATCTTCTCATTGAGTGTATTCCCAATATGATACACAGATGCAGTAAGTCTGGCAGACATTCTCACATACTGATGTGGTTCTATTCTCCCTTTATGCCAAAGGTCCTCAAACTTTTCTTTATCATGACCACTCACCATATGAAGAGAGGGAGAGGTAATCCGGTGCCACAGCAAACAGCAAGTCTAACTCCACCTCCGGTAGTACAAAAAGCTATATTGAACACACACTAAAAACAGCAGACTGCAACACAGCCTCCTCCTCTACGTGTTTCATGCTGTGATAGCGTCTCCCAGACGAAGCGCTATCATAGCGTGAAACACGTAGAGGAGGAGGCTGTGTTGCAGTCTGCTGTTTTTAGTGTGTGTTCAATAGAACTTTTTGTACTACCGGAGTTGGAGTTAGACTTGCTGTTTGCTGTAGCACCGTATTACCTCTCCCTCTTCATATGCTTCCCTTGCCGGATGCACGCTGTGGGAACCGAAGCAAAGGAGCAACAAGACCTAAGACGGATGAGCTGACAGGGGTAAGCTTAGTGCCCGAGCCCCGACCTTTTATAGTGGTTTCCTCCGTGCTCCGTTTTGTTTCCCTTACAGCCATTAACACCATCAAGTGTTTATCCAGTAACACGCCTGAGCACTTGACAGTGTTTACCAGCAGAATTTGTTAGAGGCCTCCAAATGGGGGACGTGTTTGCCAATTGAGTATTTTCTTTACTCTGGGCTCAGTCAATAAAGGTAATGGGAGGCAGAATACTGACTGACCCACATCTCTCAGGTTTGAGTAAAAGAGGTATCAATCACACAGATGTAACCCCTTAAACATGTCCCTCGCATAAATCTATGGCACTGAAGATCTCGTCTGCTTAAAGTTTATAATCCTATTTTACATATTGGGACATGTCCAACAGGTTTTGTGTCTAGTACTGTTAAACTTGTACTAAAAAAAAAAAAAAAAATTGTGTTTGCTGAGCACGGGCACAAATTGTATTTGTGATTTATTTTATTTATACAAATATTTTACCAGGAAGTAATACAAACGTTACCTCTCGTTCTCAAGTATGTCCTGGGCACAGAGTAAAACAAATAATACATGGTTACAAGTACAGTTACATAAATGAGCAGGGTATACATTATATACAAGACATTGCGTGCACAGGTAAAGAAAATATATATTATGGGCGTATGAAACAGTTACAGACCAGGTTAAAATGTGAGACAGCCTTAGATTTGAAAGAACTTTAATTCAATGGAAGAGATTTTCTAGTATGTTATTTATTTTGGTGTTGAACTTTCCATACTATCTCTTGAAATACATGATATAATTGACTTGTGTTAACTAAAGTAACATGTATCTGTCACGTACATACATATAAAAATCAAAACAGAATTCTGTAACAAAACACCGTTTTTTTTTTTAAATCATTACAGTTACTATATTAATCTATATATACAATTTGTTATGTTTACAATTTAGACATTCTGTACAGACCCTAACTAGAAAAACCCAAATATATTAACCACTGGTTCACTGGAATCTAACTTCAAAGCCTCTTTACAATCTCCTTTAATAGAAATCCATACGTCTGAGCATTACATATCTCTGTTAAATAAATGGCAATCTGATTTTCCTGACCTGCTAGATCTGGAGGTGCTAATCCTGGGATACACAAATGTACAATCTCTTACATTACATGCCAATTTGAGCAAATTACAATTAAAATTTATCATCCAGGTATTCCTAGTACCCAAACAACGAAATAAACTGAAATGAAAGCCTGGGCATTATGTAGGAAATGGGGTTGTAGAGATGCTACAAAGTGCACCGTCTATGGTACTGCAGGAAAAAGAAGAAATTGTGAAATAAAGCCTTAAAATATTATTGTTTACTTGTGAAGCGCCAACATATTGTTGTGCAGTACAATGGGGTACAGAGTTATGTATATTACATAAACCGTTACATACAAGAGAGGACAAACATGTATAAGGATGTCATGAAAGGCCCTGCTTGTGAGAGCTTACTATCTGGAGGGAATGCGGGAAAATGTTGAAACAAAAAGGTAAGGTGGCTGCTCATTGAAAGGTGGGGTGTGACTCGGGTTGGAATATGGCCCAGCCTTAGGCTACGGCCCCGCTCCCTCAGTCAGCGCGCCCACACTGCATGCAGGCAGTGCGCTGAGAGGCACAGACCGCTATCTGCGGTCTGTAGGTAGCAGGAGCGGCGGCCGTGGTTTGAGCGGAGGGACCCGCTACTCCCCCCCCCCCCCCCTCCCTCCACGGGCTCGGTCTCCCGGGCTGCAGGAGGGAGCTGCTGCAGGCTGCTGGAAGGTAAGCAGCTCCCGCTCCCTCCCCCTTCCCCCACAAATCCCCTTCTCACACACGCTGATACACACACACCACCCCCTACCTTGTGGAGGAAGCTCTCTGACTGCTCCCGCCGCTGATAGGCTCATCAGCGCACCACGTGCCGCGTCACCACTCGGGATCACAATTTTCTTGCATCCCCTGGTGGCTGATGCGTCACAGCGCGTTGTGAGCCGTGCAGCGAGGGGGGACTGGGACCGGCTCAGAAGGATACCCCTGCTGGTGAGGAACGCGCATGCGGCCGCACGCACCGCTGGACGCAGCGGGACCAAAGCCTTACAATTGAACCCATTAAGATTGATGGGTTATGTTACATAGGGTTGTGATTGGTCGAGTAACACAGTGGCTTCAATGGAAGGGGGGGGAGTGTTTGAGATATGGCAAATAGGCTTCCTTGAAAAGGTGAGTTTTCAGAGAGTTTTTAAACATCTGGTAGCTGGGGAGAGTGATGGTATGTGGTAGGGAATTCCAGAGAAGAGGAGCAACATGGGAGAAGTCTGGCAGGCGCGAAGGATAGGCGGTAAAAAGGGATGTTATGTCTTAATCTTTCCTTTGACTAAACCATTGATATTTGGAGGATTGGAAGATGCAGACGGTTAAACTGCCAGCACTAGTTGGAATGGAGGAATTGGCAACTCATAAATGAATACTGATAAACTGGGTAAAACCATGTCCACCAAAAATGAGTCAACTACATTTATTTATTTTTTCATTGATGACTACGGAAAAATATGATATCACATTTGATGTAGCTCATAGAGTAGGGACATTCCTGCCCAAATGGAAACAGTGTTTACTGTAAATAATTTTTTAGAGGTAATAGCCCCTTTTAAGCACAATGAATTGGGTTTTCTTGCATTAAGAGGTTCTTGTAATTGAAATGCCTGACACAAATGTATGTATGTATATCTTTATTTATATAGCGCCATTAATGTACATAGCGCTTCACAGCAGTAATACAAGTGACATAATCATATAAATAACAAATAATACAAATGACACATAATGGGAAGAAGTGCTTCAGACATAAAAGTGACGTTTAGGAAAAAGAGTTCCTGCCCGAAGATATTATAATCTAATGGGGAAATAGGAAGAACGTACAGAGACAGTAGGAGGGCGTTCTGGTAAGTGTGTCTGCAAGGGGCCAAGGTTGATGTATGAGGTTTAAAGTATCAACCACAGAGATACTCACATGCTTCGTTATGGAGGTGTGTTAAGATGGGTCTTAAAGGTGGATAGAGGTGTGGGGAGTCAGTGAGAGAGGTTTAAGGCAGGAGAGGGCTTTAGACACAAAGGGGGTAGTGAGAAGACATCCTTGAGCAGAACGCAAGAGTCGGCATGGTGTATAGCAGCGGTGCGCAAACTGTGGGGCGCGACCCCCAGGGGGGGCGCGACACTGCCGACGGGGGGTGCGGGGTTTACAGAGGCCCCGCGCGCTTCCCGAAGGCACTTAAATTAAGTGCCGGGGGAGCTGCAGGGCCTCTGTAAACCTAACTTACCGTGGCTCCGGCGGCTTCCTCCCTGTGTCGCCATGGCAACGCGGCGTCAAAATGACGCTGCGAGGTCATGTGACGTCACGTTGCTATGGCAACGTGACGTCATTACGCCGGAGCGCGGGTAAGTTGGGGTTGGGAGGGGGGCGCGGGAGTGAGGGGACAGCCGGCAGGGGGGCGCAGGGAAAAAAGTTTGCGCCCCCCTGGTGTATAGCATGAAATTAGGGCTGAGATGTAGGGAGGGGCAGAAATGTGTAAAGCCTTAAAGGTGAGGAGGAGAATTGAGTGTGTGATACAGGATTTGATAGGAAGCCAGGAAAGGCATTTCAGCAGGGGAGACGCTGAGAAAGATTTAGGAAAGAGTAAAAGTATTCTGGCAGCAGCGTTTAGGATGGATTGTAGGGGAGACAGACGAGAGGCAGGAAGGTCGGACAGCAGGAGGTCACAGTAGACAAGACAGGAGAGAATGAGGGCCTGTGTCAGAGTTTTAGCAGTCGAGCAACAGATTAAAGGGTGTATCTTTGTAATATTGCGGAGGAAAAAACTTTAGCTACATTTTTAATGTGAGGGGAGAATTTGAGTGCAGTTGAGTATGACCCCTAGGCAGCATGCTTGTACTACTGGGTGTGTGATAGTGCTTCCAACAGAAATGTGTAAGGAGGTAGTAGGGCCAGGTTTGGGAGGAAGTATGAGGAGCTCTGTTTTTGCCATGTTAAGTTTAAGTTGGCGGAGGGCCACCTAGGATGATATAGCGGAGAGACATTCAGAAACTTTGGTCTGTACAGTAGGTGTAAGGTCAGGGGTTGAAAAGTTAATTTGTGTGTCATTAGCATAGAGGTGATATTTAAACCCAAGAGTTGTGATTATGTCACCTAGAGAGAGTGTGTAAAGAGAAGCGGTCCCAGGACAGAGAGGTCAATAGAAGAGGAGGAGGTATTAGCAACACCTGGACACTGAAAGTACGATGGGAGAGGTAAGAGGAGATCCATGATAGAGCTTTGTTACGGATAGCAAGGGTATGGAGAATTTGAAGAAGAGGGTGGTCCACAGTATCAAATACTGTAGAGAGGTCGATCAATATGAGCAGAGTGTAGTGACATTTTTCTTTGGCAGCATGGAGGTCATTAATTATTTTAGTGAGGGCTGTTTCAGTGGAGTGAGCAGTGCAGAAGCCAGATTGTAGAGGCTCTAGGAGAGAATAGGTGTTGAGAAAATGGAGCAAGCGAGAGAATACAAGACGTTCAAGGAGTTTAGAGGCAAAAGGCAGGAGGGAGGCAGGCCGATAGTTAGAAAGACAGATAGGGTGAAGCTTGCTGTTTTTTTAGTAATGGTATAACTGTTGCATGTTTGAAGGAAGTGGGCAAGGTACCAGAGTAGAGGGAGAAGTTAAAAATGTGTGTGAGTGTAGGGATTCGAGTAGGAGCAAGGGGTTTTAGGAGATAGGAGGGAATGGGGTCAAGAGGGCAAGTGGTAGAGGGAGAAGAGGAGATCAGCAATGATACATCCTCCTCTGTGACAGCAGGAAAAGAGTTAGGAAGAGGTGTGGGATGAGAAGATGATACAGAGGGGATGTCCTGACAAATGGGCTATTGGGAAACTAAGGAAATGTCGCTCCCCTTCTTGTTTTTGTATTTTCTCTTTACTTTTTTCTTTTCCTTGTTCTTGTGAAGAAAGATCTACCTGTGCTGCTATACTTGAGCTATATCGTTGTTATGGAAGCATAACACAAACTATTAATAACTAATTAATAATACTGGTTATTCTTGATCTCATAACTAAACATACAACTTTTATTATCACCTGTTGTCCATGAGAAGATTAAGGGCTCTCCGTCGGTTACTAATATGATATAGAAAATATCTCTGTAGATGCCGAAACTGCATTTATATTGTGTCGATTCATGCTCTGATATTTGTTCATGCTCAATAAAGAAAGTTTTACGTCCCTAAAGTTAAATCAGGTAGTAAATACAATATGCAACACTCAGTTCATATACTCAAAAGCCACTTTTTTAACTGTCAAAACAGTGTTTCAGAATCTGCTTAGGATTTTAGTATTTGCACTTATCATTGGCAAATGGGAGCACGTTTGCCGACCGTATGATTCGAACACTGAAATTGTTAGAGGTTTTTGCACGTAACCAAGATGGCGTTATATCAATGTTCAAAACCAAGTCCACTTTGACAGTGACAAACTGTTTCCATTAAGTAGTTTTATGTAGTATAACAATTTCATTTACACGTATAAACATGTCCAATAATACTTTTTGTTGTTGTACATGAACTAAAGGGTAATTAAGTCAGAAGCTTAGGCTAAGGCCCCGGTAACTCAGCTGCAACGCGCGCCCGTGAGATTGGCGACGCGTGCAGCCGATTACCTGGTCTGCAGGGAGCTGCAGGAAGAGAGACCGGGGGGGGGGGGGGGCGTGGCGGGGGAGTGACAGGGTGCGGCCATGACGTCATCCGGCAGGTTCGCCCTCATTGGCTGAACCGCCGGGGGGCGTGCCGTATCGCTCGACACTAGTCCTGCTCTCAATTCTATTGAGAGCAGGAGCAGCTCTCACCTCAGCGCTGCGGCCCCCCCTCAGCGGGCCCGGCGCCATTGAGGGGAGGGCTCTCGTCCGTGCAGTGTCCGCCACAGCGGACGCTGTAGTAGGCAGCGGGGGCAAGGCCTTATGCACTTGATCTAGCTTTACAAAATGATCGGTCCCCTTCCAAAATGATGTACAGTAACAATTAGATCCTCAAAATAAATTTAAAACTACACTTAAAAATATAAATAAATAATTGTGTGTATTGATTTAAGGGCTCTAAGTGGGAGAAATGACACCAGGTGGCAATATTTGTTAGTGTATTCCCTCTTTCCTAAACTTCCTATTAAAAATGGCGTGCACTCCACATGAGTGTAAGGCTATGTCCCCTCTAGCGCTGATCGGGCTGAGCGGGCGGCGCTTGAGGAGGAGACTTACATATATAGATAAATGTAAATCCCCGTTCACGCGGTGCGCGCGGCGCTCGTGCGCGGGCGCACACGCTCAGCCACGATCGGCACGTAAGTAAACAAAAAATCTATACTTACCTGCGCGCTGAACTACCCGCAATGCCCCCCCCCCCCCCCGCACACGCACGTACAAGCCGGACACTCGGCGCTCATGCTTGGAGCATTGAGTGCGCTTTATCGCCAGCGGGGACTTAGCCTAATGCTATAGGGTACCCCGGATTGTGCAATTTACTGTCTTTTCAATCACTTGGCTGTATATGAATGATTTTCATTTGTATTTAAATGCAACCCAAGCAACTGCAAAATATTTATAAAAATTACCACAAAAAAAATGTTCAGGAAGGTTTTTGTATTTGTAGAATTAGTTAACAGAAATTAGCACATGCTTTGTTCAACAATGTGCAAATGACACAACAGGCACTGATTAATCCATTTAAATGAGCCTTCACATTTCAAACCTCTGCCTTTTAAATGTTGGTATTTTAACTGCAAATTTATGTTGCATTTCCATTATGGTTAATTATACAAAACCTGGCTTACTGCACTTAAATAGCTTTTTCAAAGGTCTTAAAAATTAAGCTCTACGGTCAATCGATCTTTATTATACAGAATCACTTTTAATGCCTACTGCTAAACCTGTCAATATTCTTGGATCGCGATATTAACCACCCCTAATGCTGAAGCTTTTACCGACATCATTTGGATGTGTTTAAACCTAATAAAAGTGGGGGTGTTTCCATGGAAACATGCAAAACAGTTTTTGATTTGAGGAAAACTGGAATGAGATATGTGTTACCAATAAACATAAAGCCAATTGTTCCAGTTAACTCCACACTTCAGGTTTGCTGTTGTCTGAGCTGTGATCTGTTATGGTGATTTTAATTTGTGGAAAATTCTTGGCACACTTTAGCAGCTGTAGATGTCCATTTGTTGCTATGTCCATTTGGTGCTGTAATTTGCTTAAACATTTTCACCTAATACTATGGGGCGAAAAATACTAAGTTTACCTACGTTTCAAAGCCAATCCTGTGTAAAATTGTACAGTCTTTGGACGTGCATTTAAGCTGCTTTCTGTGGTGCTGAAGGTTTTACCAACAAGCTTAATTACTTGGAACTCATTGGGCATGTCATGTTGCCCCTGGAAATGTAACATTTGTTAAGCAGTGGTTTTGAGCCTGTGTTCTATTGAGCTCTTAGGTTCACCGGGATGGTTAGCAAGGGTTACCTGAGAAAAAAATGGGTTGAAGACCCATTTTTATTTTTTTTACCTCCGATTTTATTATGAAGTTCCAGATAATGACATAAAAGGGGTACAGAAGGTAAAAAAGGGGTGTGGTACAAAAGGGGGGAAAACATTTTACAGAGACCATTACAAAAACAGATTAAGCGTAAGGTCTTGCAAAATCTAACAGTGAAATGGGTACATGTGGTCACCGAGAAAATCTAGTCTTAAACCCAACCATAAAATAACACACAGTTGTCTGCAATACATAAACCCATCTGACACCTAGTTGAAAGTAACTCGGCGATACAGCAGCAGCTCCCAGGAGCTCTGTTCATATCCAATTAAGAATCCTTGGAAAGGTAGTTACTCCTATAAAGACTCCCCATGGTTCCCAAACCACCATGACATAAACTGCTTCAGAGACTGGTGATATGTATGATACCATTCTTGTCTAAACCCTGTTACTGCTGTTTTTTTGTTTGCCTTACTGCTGACTCTAGCTATCGTTCTGGGCATTCCCTTAGGGTTAGCAAGATGTCTCCTTAAACCGGTGACTGCCCTGTTTTCTGTTTACCATATTGCTTGTAGCCAGGTCCCCCAGGCCTTACCCTTATCTCCGCAGGCTGGGAGAATAGGGAAGTTGCAGTGTGCAGGGAGCGCTTTGGTATATCAGAAGCTCCACAGTGACCCGATCAGAAAAGGGCGCCGCCATGTTGGTATTCGCGCATGCGCCCGTGGAGGTGGTGAGGGAACAGAGGTTGCGCATGCGCAGAAGGAGGTTGCAAAGCCCACGAAAGAGGAGCTGCTCCTATAGGGTGGAGCGCACGGGACTACGAGTCCCAGCAGTCACAGCGAGACCAGGTGACGCCAGGGAGCCTATAGGGCGGGCGGAAAATCGGGAGGAAGAGTTAGGAGGTTGCGCAGGGGAGTACGCTGGGTAGAACGGAGCCGGAGGAGGAAGGAGAAGGAGCTCTGCATGTAGGGAGGCCGGTAGCCCCCTACACTAGGCCTCATACCCCAGCTCAGTTAGGCCCTGAGTCCCCGTAGCGTGGAGCGGAAGTAGGGCCTGGCCATCAGATAGCCCCTTAGTTCAGCAGAAAAGTGAGAAATTCAGAGACTATTGTATAATCTTACCAGAGGTCTGGGCTCAGACCTCGGCTGCACAGCACAGCCACCCGGGTGGGATCACCCCGGGAGGTATCCCTGGAGAATTCATCAGTCATCTGATCCTTTGCGAAGTTCTTTGGCAGGCCCGGGCGCTGGAGCGCTCGGCAGGTAATCCCATCAAGTGCACCAACTGTATACATATATTCATATTCGAACACAGTGGCTGCGCAGTCACACACATATACCTCACTTTGGGGGTGGGGCAATATTGAGTGTGGGAAGTGGACATGGTGTGGGTACACGGTGACGGGGTCGCGTCCTGCGAGACGCAGTTGTATAGTGTCTCCTCTAAGGAGGGACACCTGTTGATTATATGCAAGGTTATGGTTGTGTTAGTAAAGTCATCGGTTATATATATATATACTGTGTGTGTGTGAAATACATTATTATCCTGCGAGGAACCACTTCCACTCTGCTGGGAGCCATCGCAGGTGGAGGCGCTGCACCAAGTAAGAGGTATCCGAATTTATATAAGCTGCCCCCAGGCTCTCCGTGGCAGAGGCTCAGTCCCTGCGAGCCAACAGGTTACACAGCATTGGTAGCGTACTGTATTCAATAGGAAACGGATACATGCTGATTTAATGTATTATTTTGGGGATTTCCTTTGGGGCTAGCAAGATGGGTTCCTAGCATTGTCTTAGATTGTTCTACTTCGTTGATACTACAATAGTGTGTTTTATCTGAGACAGTTCTCAACATTACTGCTTATATCATTTAACCAAGGCTTCCCGATTTATGCTTGATAGGTACTGACTGGTTGAATAGCAGTTAACATTTGTGAACACATTGGCATTTTTTATTAGAGTTCCTCTATTTAGATTATACTGTCTATGTATACAGCTCTTTACTTGTGTATATGATTACATTACAGACGGGAGGGGGATATTATGTGGTTTGGCATGAAGGGAAGTACCACAGGTTCCTTTTTTAAGGATCTGTGGGAACGGGCCTGAGGAAGGGGCGTCCTGCCCCAAAACGTTGCCCCCTTTCGCCTTTATCACATTTATTTCACCTTTTGCCTTTAGGCAGGCTATTGTCACTAGCTTATTCCCTCTGTGTTTCCCTTTGTTTTTTCCCTTCCTTCCCCTCCCTCCCATCACGCCAATTTTTGGCTTTTGTATATATAGATTTTCCCTAAGATTATGGTAGCATCCTTCGAGTGATATATTGTATATTTCATTTCAATACAACTTATATATTTTCTGGAAAATTTGCTGACCAGTGTTTTCATTCAATTCCCAATGAGTGCTGGGGACATCTCCTTTTGTTATCCTTGATGTTATTGTTTAGTCTAATGTGCACCACTAAGGGTTTGATAGCTAATGCACCTAGGAGCGTTGAAAGGGGGCATCCCTGTCTGGTACCATTTTGTATGGATATAAATTCTGATGGCATATTTTAGAAGTTAACCCTTGCCGATGGAAGATGATATAAGACAGAGACCACTTGAAAGAATTTCCCTCTAAGGCCATATGCCCCGAGGACCTTGAATAAATATCCCCAGTCAATAAGGTCAAAGGCTTTTTCAGCATCTAAAGAAAGCAGCATTGTGAGTGTCTCCTGGCTATTGGCTATCGGAGTGAGACATACAGATGCAGCGGCCGTTATCCAAACATTTCACGGAGCCGTTTTTGTGAGCTCTGCTGTATTACACGCAGCATTCACGCATTATTCTTCTGTGGACGCTGCTATGAATCCCGCTAATCACACCAATCACACCTGTGTTTACAGTGGTTGATTTCCTTGAATTACCTGGATTCTGATTTCTTTGGGTGCAATTCTTCACGTATCCATCAGGTGGCAGAAATTAATGAATCGCAATGTGTACTGTACAGTACTGTGCTACTTTGTCAATTTGCAGGTTTTTAAAAACCAGATAAAAACCAAGTCTACAGTATCACAGTGGTCCATTGTGAATCGACCTTGGTCCTTGAAGACGTTATCAAATGTAGGCGTTTCATAATAAAAACCTCCAAGACACAATGCTGTGGGCTTTTTTCTACATTCTTATCCCTGCACAATTGCTGACTGAACTGGGGACACCATGTGTTTACCATACACGTATAAAAAACCTGACTGTAGTTATGCATTTTTAATATGTTCTGCAATTAATGCTGCAACAGATAAGATGGCAACTTTATCAGAAATATATGAATATTTCATTTCGAACTAGGATTTTTACAAATTTTCACCTGACGATCGTGGCTGGAAGCATTTGGTAAGACAAACCTTAACTAACGATCATTCTTTTTTTCGCATTGCCCATCCACCGGGAGATAGAAGAGGGTATTGGTGTGTGATCCCAGATTTTTACAGTATGTTTGAACATGGCAACTGCAAAAGGAGAAAGGTCGGGTTTAATCCATATAAGATTTGTCTATCCCAATCCAGCAACGCGCCGGCACCAGCACCGGCACAAGCACCGGCACCAGCACCGACTTACAATAATGATCCTACCGTCAGTGAAAACCTTGTGAATGGCAATCCTTGCTACCTGTCTCCACCAGATTACTGTCAGGGTTCTGCTCGCCACAAACCAGGACCGGACCGCGAGGCTGAGGTGGGGTTGTAAAAGCACCGACCTGAGACCGCGCAGGCTGATCCGGGTTGCGCAGTTCGTAGTCGTATGTCGCAGGATCAGGATTGGAGAAGACAGCGTCGTCGTTGTACAAGCCAGGGTCAGAACAGGAGACGTCAGGATAAACATTGTCCATGCAGGAGTTTGGCAACAAGGAGATAGGAGAGACCCGCTTCAGCTTAGGAGCGCGGGGTTGGCCTTTGCGCGAGCGACGACCATGGCCCATGGTGCTGGTCACAGGAGATGGTAGGCAGACCAGAATGGCACACCGTCTTGCTGTACGGGTGCACCAGTGCTACAACGCAAAAGTCCTGAGCGGGCAAGGGAATCCACTGTTTCAGCGCAGGAACCAGGACACGGCCTCTCTGTATTAGGGAAAGAGTAGGCCCCAGGAACCAGGAAGCTGTAGATACAGGGAAACCTCCGCTTCAGTGCAGGAATCCAGGAGACTGCAGAACGCAGGGACGAACCTCTACTTTAGTGCAGGAATCCAGGAGGCTGAAGGACGCAGGGACGAAACCTCTGCTTCAGCACAGGGGAACAGAAGCTGAAGGACGCAGGGAATACCTCCGTATCAGCACAAGGAAACAAGCGGCTTGAAGGGAGCTGAAGGATGCAGGACGTAACCTGGAATCAGCATGGGAGAACAAGCGGCTTGAAGGAAGCTGAAGGACGCAGGGCGTGACCTGGTATCAGCAAAGGGGAACAAGCGAGAGCTTGTGGCAAAACAGATGACATCCAGTTAGGACTATGCTCGGCAAGGAGCATTATGGGCAAGCAATACTTAAAGGCCAGCGGGCCAATCCCCGGCGGGGGTGTGAAGGTACTGCCCCTAATGAGTGAATGCAAGTATAGTTTGCAATGAAAGGCTGCACAGCTGCAATAGATACCAGAGGGAGTGTGTATTGTTTTGGTGAGTGAATCCAGGCTGCAGCAAACATCAGGAGAGGTGCTCCAGAACTGCACAAGTCTGCAAGGTAAAGCAAGCAGTAAACCGCGGAGCGGATTCCTTACAGTACCCCCCCCTTCACGCGAGACCTCCGGGCGAACATGAGCACACCTAGAGTTGGGGGACCGGGAATTGTTGCTGAACCGTCTAGGATTGAGGGTAGAGTCGTGGTCCAGAGACTCGTGGTTACTCCTTAGTGTACCCCCACCCCACGGTGAAAACTGCGGCCAGACAGGGCCATCCATGGGTCTCGGAGACATCGAGTTGTTCCTAAAGTTCTTTAGGTGGAAAGGGGATCCGTAAACGAGCAGTTCCTTGGTGAGTACAGTTCTAGGATATGAGATTGATGGAAGAAACATCCCTGGTACATGGCTCGCCTCGCAAAATGCCTTGGAAATCCAGGGCTGTGAAGAACCAGAGAGTTCCAGAGCAAAAACGGTAGAAGAACCCCAACTGAAAGCCCAGTCCTTAATAAAGAAACCTGAATCTAGGATCAGCGGGCCTGATAGTTGATCGAATACACCAGGAGAAACTTTGTAACAGAAAAAGTCTTGGCTGACCACTGCATGTTGGAATTTGCGAGGAATTTTTCCTCTAGAAGGTTCCCAGGTAATGGTTAGTAAGGGTATAGACTGGTTAGAAGCATCTCCCGGTATTGGTATGGAAGGTGACAAGGCAAGCAGTAAACCAGGCATAGGGACCGAAATCTTGGGATACGTACAGAGTATTTCTAACTGAGAGGAAATAACAGGGGCAACCGAAAATTCCGAGGGACAAAACCATGGTTTAGCAGGAGCAGAGAAGCAAACAACAGTAGAGTTCTCCAATACTGGGAAATCTTCATTGGGAGATAATATTGTCAGTGAATCAGGAATAGTCCTTGGGATCTTCAAATCAGTAGCTTGAGAAAAAGGCAGAGCCAGGGTAGTGGTGGGAGGGAAGCTAACATCAGAAGCTGAAGTCTGTACCTCAGTGACCGGACCCTGAGAATCAACAAGCAGCAAGTATGAACTATGAAAACTCTTAATGACAGGCACCTTAGGAGTACAAGGAGTCTTTTCCGAAACTGCAATGGCCCTAACCACAGGGGTACCTAACCTGACAAAAACATGAATTGGTGTGTTTTCTAGTGCAAAATCTCTGATCACAGGACTCCTAACCGATAGTGAGGGTGTCTGGGTTTGATTAGAGAAAAAATCAGATGTATTGATAAGTGACTTAGAAACAATTACTGAGGTTCTAGATTTGCTGGACATGTGAGAAAAAATACCCTTTAAGACAGGAGTTTTAATTTCTTCCCAGAGTAACCCCATGTTTGCTGGGGCATATTTAGACACAGTACTGAGGGACTGGGTTTCAGCAAAGGCAGGACAGCTAAACAGCTCAGAGTTAAACCCCAGGACTTGTAATATATGCATGGTGACCTCAGACAGTACTAAGGGAGTGACCACAGATATGCTGATCCCTGGAGAATTAGCCTGGAGAGAGAAATCAGGGGGACCCCCAGACAGGATACTCCTTGTAGGAAGAGCTTCAGAATCAGAAGGAGAATCATTACTTCTCAGAGTCTCAAAACTAGAAAGACACAATTCAGCGAAAAGGGAAAGAGTGTGCAAGCTTTTTACTAATCTATATGGAAAAGCGTCACTCTTGGGAGAAAACCGTGCGTCAGCAAACATTCCTGGGAACACAATATGAACCCCAGGAGAGACATACAGACTACTGTATGCCTTTAACCCTAAGCTTAAAGAGGAGGAGAACTCAGACAGTACATGGGGGTTAATCATAACTGTACTGGTCTCTGAAGTAGGTATTTGGTAAGGAATGTCTGGGAAACCAGAACTTACTGCAGACTCCATAATGTGGGAACTATGCGCTGAAGCAGGGATCACCGCTATGTGGGCGACAGGCTGGTTCAGTGAAATACCCGGGAGAAGGAACTCTGCGACTAAGCTTAGGGAAAAACCTGACTCCTGAATACATTTATCAGGAACCAGAACTTTAGCCGAAGTCTCCGGAGACGAAACTGCGGAAACTTGAGCTGAAGCAGGGGATTTATAGCAAAGAATATCTAGGGACTCCGTACGGTTATGGGAATCCCTCAATGCAACCTCTGCTGTCTGACTTGTGGACTCATTCTCTGAGGCTAAAACGAAGGCATCAACTTGGAGGCAGCAAGAATTTACAGGGGTTAATGCAGACAGTGCCTGAGAGTAAAACACAGGAAATTTTTTCTCTGTATTAGGAGAGACAAGGGATCTCTCCTCTGGAGCTAGGGGCGTGACCGTGGCTGGCAGAGAACAGGGAATTATCAAAGGAGACTCAGAGAGCTGCCCCTCAGGGGTTAATACAGAAATTACCCTGGGAACAGAACTTAGGGATTCTTTCTCTGACGGGGAAAGTACACAGGACTGCCTAGCAAAGGTTAAAGCTGGAAAACCCTCAAGACCTAGAGAGAGGGATTCAAAGCTAGAAATAGGAGAACTAAGGGACATATTCTCTGATATTCTAACCTTAGTGTTGGTTAGCGAAACACATGTATACTCCAGGGGAGCTTCACAGACCTGATTGGCAGGGGTTAATGTAGACGTATCATTGGAGTCAAGGAACCCGGGCATACAATCAGGGCTAGGGACTGTGGCAGTTACTACGTTGAGAGATATTGGTAATAGTTCTGTTTGGTCATCTCCCGGAGAGAGAGATACGTCCCCCGGTTTAGCAACAGGACTGGTAGCCGAGGGATACCGCCAAACGACGGCGTGAGCGGCTAAGAGACGATCCTGTTTTAACAAGCAATCATCCAATGCACGGGAAAGTACATGCAGCGTCTCGTGAGCGAGAGCCACCATGACAGAAGGTTCCAGGAATACTATAGGAATGTCCAAGGATTTTGTCAGGGCATTGAGTGTACTACAGGCGTTGACCAGTTCCACAGGACACAGCTCCTCCCCAGTTAAAGGGGAATCAGGGGAGCAAGCAATTTTAGCAATGGCCAAAACACTGGCCAGATACTGTTTTAAGTCTCTGAGGCAGTAAGCCTTATAAACCAGATTATTACGGCATTTCTTTTGCAAGGGAGTCAAGCCCTCCAACATAAACGGATCTTCCATCAGAGGTATTATATCGCACAAATAATTATCCTCAAACTGGGACTGGTCTACAGGCTGGGACAGGTTTTTAGGAAAAAACTTACCAACCCACACCTCAGCGGGGTCCGAGTTTGTAGGGCCGAGCATACTGTCGGCCGAGCATACTGCCAGGGTTCTGCTCGCCACAAACCAGGACCGGACCGCGAGGCTGAGGTGGGGTTGTAAAAGCACCGACCTGAGACCGCGCAGGCTGATCCGGGTTGCGCAGTTCGTAGTCGTATGTCGCAGGATCAGGATTGGAGAAGACAGCGTCGTCGTTGTACAAGCCAGGGTCAGAACAGGAGACGTCAGGATAAACATTGTCCATGCAGGAGTTTGGCAACAAGGAGATAGGAGAGACCCGCTTCAGCTTAGGAGCGCGGGGTTGGCCTTTGCGCGAGCGACGACCATGGCCCATGGTGCTGGTCACAGGAGATGGTAGGCAGACCAGAATGGCACACCGTCTTGCTGTACGGGTGCACCAGTGCTACAACGCAAAAGTCCTGAGCGGGCAAGGGAATCCACTGTTTCAGCGCAGGAACCAGGACACGGCCTCTCTGTATTAGGGAAAGAGTAGGCCCCAGGAACCAGGAAGCTGTAGATACAGGGAAACCTCCGCTTCAGTGCAGGAATCCAGGAGACTGCAGAACGCAGGGACGAACCTCTACTTTAGTGCAGGAATCCAGGAGGCTGAAGGACGCAGGGACGAAACCTCTGCTTCAGCACAGGGGAACAGAAGCTGAAGGACGCAGGGAATACCTCCGTATCAGCACAAGGAAACAAGCGGCTTGAAGGGAGCTGAAGGATGCAGGACGTAACCTGGAATCAGCATGGGAGAACAAGCGGCTTGAAGGAAGCTGAAGGACGCAGGGCGTGACCTGGTATCAGCAAAGGGGAACAAGCGAGAGCTTGTGGCAAAACAGATGACATCCAGTTAGGACTATGCTCGGCAAGGAGCATTATGGGCAAGCAATACTTAAAGGCCAGCGGGCCAATCCCCGGCGGGGGTGTGAAGGTACTGCCCCTAATGAGTGAATGCAAGTATAGTTTGCAATGAAAGGCTGCACAGCTGCAATAGATACCAGAGGGAGTGTGTATTGTTTTGGTGAGTGAATCCAGGCTGCAGCAAACATCAGGAGAGGTGCTCCAGAACTGCACAAGTCTGCAAGGTAAAGCAAGCAGTAAACCGCGGAGCGGATTCCTTACAATTACTCGCAAAACTTCCAGCCTGATTTCCAACCAGATTACATGTACCAGCATGCTTACGTGTACCAACATGATTACCAGCTTCATCAACTGTCAACTACAGGTGTAGCAGACCAGCTGTCACCTGTCAACTATAATGCAGACTAAAGGAGTGACAGTGGCACATCTCCACCCATTTGGCAAAGCTTATAATGAAGATAAATATATTGTACAGTACTACAGTATATTGTATTACACTATACAGTACAGTATTAAGTTTAAAGCTGCAGTTCAAGATGCCTTAAAAAATATATAATTAAAAACAAAACAATACAGTACTGTATGTGCATTAATACAATATGCACACAGACAAGTGATTAGCTACAGTAAGCTGCAGATCGGTCCGTTCTCCTGTATTCAATCGCTTTGCTCAGCATTATTTCAAATATAGTCCTGCAATATGTTTGCCTGGGCAGTTACTACAGTAGATACAATTGGTGGACTGCTAGGGAGAGGGCGGGGCTCAAGAGCCAGAGCCTATCAGAAGTTTGTTCTCATAGTACAGAACTGATTTATTTAAAAAAACACACATGTAGGATATTGCTTGAACTGCTGCTTTAATTACCAATGACACTATAGTAGTGTACAATATGCTTGCCATACAGTATCAATGCTTGTAATCATGCACTTTTTTTCCCCCAGAACAGAAACTTTGACATCGAGCGGCAAACGATAAGGAGGAAGTTCTATGGAACTCTAATATCGCTTTTATTAAAACGTTGGTTGTGCATTGTGATGCTATGTTTTTATGTTCAATACATTTTTACATTGTGTGATGCATGTGTATCCCTTGTACCCTCCCCCCCCCCAAGTGAGATTGGGGTGGGTCTGCTTCTCCAGCTACTTCACTATGTGTTGGGCTGTACCTGTTGGTAGACAGGAGGGCTGAGTGCTCTGCGATGTTGTGGGGAGAACAGGACAGGATCACAGGGTTACCTTAGTTCTTGCTTGGTGCAGCGCCTCCAGTCAGCATGGATCCTCTGTGATGGCAGGGGATGGCCCCATACTGACACCTCTTCTTCTTTCATTAGCAGACAGTGAATCACACTCCTTTGTATTTTCATGGTCTTTATTGCATCAGAGCAGACATAACAGTGCAGGTACATTCTTCCGTAATGCAGTGCCCTGATTCAGGCTTGAGGCCCATATCAGGCCTGCTGGACTCCTCCTCGCATCTCCTTATCAGATGGAGGGCTGATGTTGCTCACTCCACAGAGGGAGGAGAGAGAAAGAGACAGGGACCCAGAATTTAGGAAAGTGACAATATTTATATCCTTTGGGGAGTGGCTGTAACTCTGACTCATAACAAGCCAGATCTGGATACTTATAGGCCCTCATATCCAGTGTGTGGTCCAATCAGTACCCACCGCTCAGGTTGGCACTCTCTGGCTGTTGCTATGGCCCGCCCTTGGATAATGCTGTTACAATCCAAGGATGCAAAAGCACACAAGGCCTTAGGA
The DNA here is from genome assembly GCF_040206685.1 of Ascaphus truei. Lineage (NCBI taxonomy): Eukaryota > Metazoa > Chordata > Amphibia > Anura > Ascaphidae > Ascaphus > Ascaphus truei. The sequence goes on along the minus strand of NC_134487.1, from coordinate 95,820,689 downwards.
AGGAATTATCCCATCCACTGCCTGCACCTAACTGGGCTTACATTGGTAGGGCCCAGGAAAAGACATAGCGGCCGGGAGGTTAGGCTATACATGTGTAGCCCCCTGTAAGCAGCACAGGCTATACCTATCTCCCTTCTACTGTGGTAAGTCCTGTTAAGATCGGGCACCAGTAATCATCATGGGTTTTCCCCCTTCATAGCTCTGCCCTGAGTGGTAGACGCAGGCCTGGACTCTGCTGCAGGCGTGAGCAAGAGGGGAGGTTCTGCTGACATCACGAGAGGTGGGGCTAGCTCTATATTTAGCAGCCAACTCCTGTAAGTAGAGTCAGTTATACCGAGAGTCTGGAATTGCCGGTTAGTTATACCGAGAGTCTGGAGTTGCTGGTTAGTTATGCCGAGAGTATGCAGTTCAGTTAGTATGCCGTGAGTCGAAGAGTCCTGCGGATCGGTCCGAGGAGTTGGAGGAGACCGCGGTCTCCCCTGTGCAGAGTGCAGGAGCAGAGAGAGGAGTGGAGAGATTCAGCTTCCTTTAGTAGAGCTGATAGAGTTATAGACTTGGTGGACCAATGCCCCTCACCCCACTGCTTGGGATGATGGGGAGAACCCAAGCCCCACCGCAAGGATAACCTTGGGGGTGGGCCACGGGGTATTGAAGCCCTAGCTCAGACCATCCTGTCGGAGGAGAGACTTGGAGGGAAGGAGAGGAGGAATTATCTGTGTCGGAGGAGAGCGGAGTAATAAGTACAGCTTGGCTGTTGTAGTTGCGGCTACTGGACGCCACTACCGTTGGGAGTTGCTGATCTGCCAATAAAAGAGACTATCCTTTGTTACCAATAGCAAAAAAAGACGGTGCAAAACAGCGCTACAGAACAAACGTGAAATATTTACTTAATTAATTATAAGGTGAAAATATAAAAATACTGGCAGCCATACAATAACTAACAGTACAGTTAGTCAAAAAGCATACAGAAAAAAAGAGAATATCGGCGCCAATAATGAATTGTCATTGAAAGAAAGTCCAAACCATGACAGTGTGCAGTCCAACTGAAGTCCTTATTAGAGTTGATGGTAAGGAATTAAGCTGACAAATCTCATCAGAATGCAGTGCAATATAAAAGGGAAAAGGAAAAAAACAAATTATGGTGCAGTATGTCAATGCAAACTTAAAACCATAAACAGACTAACAACACATGACAAACAAAACAGATAAAAACAACACTAGCAAGGCTAAATAATGATTAAAAAAGCTATTTATTAAACAACAACTATAGCTGGGTGTGGGAGGGTGGCTGACACACACCAATCCGGAGGGGAAAAATTGTAACCCTACTCACACGATGTTGGATGTATACAGGCAGTGGAACTGGATTCACATAGATGTTGTGCCAAAGATGGCGACCGGAGCTCTTTCACAGGTGTCTCTACGTTGAGGGGATGGTAGGTTGGAGCGCACGAGTCACTCGAACTCCAGGGCTTCCGGGCGGATGTGACGTCACGCCCTAAGGTACTGCCGATGTCCCTCTCTCACTTCTCGTCCCCCACGGCTCAAACTGCTGCTGTACAACATCCTCCACAGACCAAAAATCAGCTTCTAAGATACAAAGAATCTTCCCGACGCGTTTCGTGCACATGCGAACACTTCTTCAAGGGACATCCCTTGAACGTAGAGACACCCGTGAAAGAGCTCCGGTTGCCATCTTTGGCACAACATCTATGTGAATCCAGTTCCACTGCCTGTATACATCCAACATCGTGTGAATAGGGTTACCATTTTTCCCCTCCGGATTGGTGTGTGTCAGCCACCCTCCCACACCCAGCTATAGTAGTTGTTTAATAAATAGCTTTTTTAATCATTATTTAGCCTTGCTAGTGTTGTTTTTATCTGTTTTGTTTGTCATGTGTTGTTAGTCTGTTTATGGTTTTAAGTTTGCATTGACATACTGCACCATAATTTGTTTTTTTCCTTTTCCCTTTTATATTGCACTGCATTCTGATAAGATTTGTCAGCTTAATTCCTTACCATCAACTCTAATAAGGACTTCAGTTGGACTGCACACTGTCATGGTTTGGACTTTCTTTCAATAACAATTCATTATTGGCGCCGATATTCTGTTTTTTTCTGTATCCTTTGATACCAAAGACTGGGTGTGAATTGGAAGCTATTACCCTGGGACCCAAGGGGTTCTTCTATACAGGTCCTGTCCCATATTCCTGGGAGTATAAAAGATGGAGGCGCTGCACCACTAAGAGATCATGGAGGCTACCACCCCAGAAGCCCAGTCCTGGCTCCCCAATAACATCGCGGGAAGCTCAGGCCCTCCTGTTCCTCACAGGTATGCTCCACACCGCATGTAATCTGCCCTCATGCACCCTAGACACCACCATAGAGTCTGGGGGAAGGGTGGAAGCAGGGTTACATTTGGAGGCGCTGCTGAGAGATATATGTCAGAACAGGACTGGCTTATAGCAAGGCGGAACAGGCAGAGTGAGATGCACTCTCCGTGCAAGTGTTGGAGAAGGATGGGCGCCCATAGGAGGTGGCGTAGGAAGGGTGAATAGTTAGAGCTGACCGAGTCCCCTGAGGCAGGTAGCGTGAGGCAACTGGGGGGGTCAGCCTGTTAACCAGTCCAGGGACCATGGCCCAGGGCCCGCGCTATGAGTGGCCAAAAGTAGGAGACGCCCATACCTAGAAAAGAGGTACCATAGCTATGACCCCCACACACGCACCACAGAACACATGCATGGTAGACATCGAGTACAGTGCATGGAGGAGAGGAGTTCCGCTGAGACTTGGAGGGAAGGAAAGGAGGAATTATCTGTGTGGGAGGAGAGCGGAGTAATAAGTACAGCTTGGCTGTTGTTGTTGCGGCTACTGGACGCCACTACCATTGGGAGTTGCTGATCTGCCAATAAAAGAGACTATCCTTTGTTACCAAAGACTGTGTGTGAATTTGAAGCTATTACCCTGGGACCCAAGGGGTTCTTCTATACAGGTCCTATCCCATATTCCTGGGAGTATAGAAGATGGAGGCGCTGCACCACTAAGAGATCATGGAGGCTACCACCCGAGAAGCCCGGTCCTGGCTCCCCAATAACATCGCGGGAAGCTCAGGCCCTCCTGTTCCTCACAGGTATGCACCACACCGCATGTAATCTGCCCTCATGCACCCTAGACACCACCGTAGAGTCTGGGGGAAGGGGGGAAGCAGGGTTACACATGTTTTTAATATTTTATCAATTTATTACTATTGAAAACCTTCACCTTCTGCTAGGCTTGGTCTGCTTTGCATACAGTTTATGGAAATATCTCAGACACACACCCATAGTATTTATGTACTGTTGTGAGAACTTTGATTGTAAAACTGTTCAAATGATTTCTTTGAACTACAGTATACAGTCTAATCCTGCACACCAGGTCTGGCAAAGTGAGTTGCACCTCCCCTCTTCCTCACAAAGTAAAATGCATTCAACAGCTTATCAACACCTCCCCCGGCCGATTCATTATTGTTCTCAGTCCGGTTTAACACGCATGTGCACGTGTGATAAGTCCTTCATGGGGATTTGGCCAAAATTACTTCACTACCACTGTGAATGTCAAGTGTGCAGAAAAAAAATAGGCAGAACCGTTTCTTCCGAGTGTCAATCCAACGTGCTTCGCTAAATCGCTTTGATGACAAAGCGATTTTACGAAACGCGTTGGATTGACACTCGCAAGCCACCATAGTTTTTGGAACACGCAACCAATCCTAAACTGTCAGACTGATACCAGCATCTGCAGGACCACCGTGCGGACGCTGATCCATTCAGGGAGAGAGACGCCGCCGCCCCCACTGCCCCCACTGCCCCCACTGCCCCCACCGCCCTGAGCTGTGCACGAGCAGGGGAAGAAGAGAGGCAGCGACGCGATCCCAATTTGGAAAGGAGAACAGCTTGCCAGCTGACAGGAATGGTTTGGTGAATGTAAAAGACCCCTGCTACAAAGAAATTCAGGAAGACACTGAGGTTCTATATGCTGGAAAGCTACATTCAAAAGGCGCATAAATATCGATCGTTTGTGAGTGCACATTTGTTTTTATACCAGTCCTTATTGAATTAAATGTTATTATGCCATGTCATTTCTCTTTTAATTTATAAGGGTTTCCGTTGGATTTGAAGAATATCCCTAAAATTCCAATTTGTTAATAAATCCATAACGCTTTATTTTCATCTGCTGCCACTTGGAAACACATGAGGAAATTCCTAGAAGTCGCCATATCAGGTGTGCGTTATCCATATTACGCCTACTTTATGCCTTGATTAATCTGAGTTTGCTTTGACATTACTTTCTCTCATTTGAGTAAGAATTGTATTGACAGAGACAAAATACAGGCTGATATATGACTATACTTGTCTGACTAAATAGTCAATTACAGCAATCTGTCAATTAATATACTGTTTTCTCTGTGTTTTTCCTCGTATTTCTCTTATATTTGGAAATCTCGCTTGAGTTTGTGCGCTGGAGGACGTTCTTCTTTTTCCGGTTTACTGTTTGGAGGGACGTGGAAATCCCTCTTTGGACTCTGGCTGCCGCACTTAAGTATCATCCCATTTGGGAAATGTACTAACTCGTGACAAATTGGTGTGTTTCACTTATATGAGTTTCACCCTTCACACATTAATCTTTAACCCTACACTAGTTTTTATAATTCAGTGGATAGCGCTGCTTCCTTTTTTTCTATTATATTCATTAAAGGACTTTCAGGTGCCAGTGGTTCTCTCACACCAACACAGTCCAGCCTGAATCCTCAATACCGACACGCACCAATAACACACCGGTTTAGCTACATAAACTGTACAATGTAATGCAATGCATATGAATCAAACCATTAATGTATACAATATAAAGCATCTACACATTTTTACTATATTTCATGCATTTTGACAATTTACAACAGACAGTCATGTTAAAGTTTACTCCGGATCAGTAATAGGGAGTTTCTGTTCCTTGTTTTTCTTTTGTTCAAAAGCACAAATGTGCTTAGAACCTGGCGTCAAATGACATTGCGGGTCATGTGACGTCACGTCACAAGGTCCATGGACAATTTTTTTGGAAGACTAACTTACAATGGAATTTATAAATAAAGCAGCAGTTACTAAATGTAATGCAACTAATGCCATTTGTGGAGAATATGTTCAAACATTATTGCTTATCTACCTCCATGTAATCATGCCACTTTTGTCCATCCCTATTTTTCTAAAGGTTTATTTTCCACCGATAGACTGAACTATTTTGTGAGCCGTAATGCACTGGGATTAGTTTAAAAAAAAAAAAAAAGGACTGCATTGAAATCTCATGATGACAGGTTGGCATTACTGAAACAAATATTAATTTCCGTTGAAATGTATAACATAAAAAGGGTCATTTATCAAAATCACCCAGCTGTAAATCTGGACAGTGTAATTTAACAACAACAAAACAAATCTCATTGTTTTCAATATCATTTTCTGTAATAAATTTGATTTTGGTATTGCAGCTATTTTGCTCCAGTGCAATTTTAGCCCCTTCAGCATTTACAAGTACGGGGCACTTCTATCAACGAGGGGTTAAAGCTGCAGTTCAACTGCCGTTTTTAAAAAATATATATTTTTTTTTTCCCATTCAACATGTGCATCAATACAATCTGCACAATGGCAAGTGATTAGCTAAGCTGCAGATCGATCCGTTCTCCAGTAATCGATTGCTTGCTCCGGGTAATTCAATTCAGTTCTTGCACATCATTGTGGGCAATGTAGTCCTGGAATATTTTACTGGGCAGTTACTAGATACAATTGGTGCACTGCTAGAGAGAGGGCGGGGCTCAAGAGCCAGAGCCTATCAGACGGGGAAGGGGCTGTCACTTTAGAAATGCTTCCTACATTAGAAACATTAAAAATGTCTTTAAAACATTTTTTTTAAATGCTACATGTATTTTTTCATAGTACAGAACTGATTTATTAAAAAAAAAAAAAACACACACATAGGATATTGCTTGAACTGCTGCTTTAATGCAAAGTCAAAGAAAGAAAGAAAAACACCATACTGGGATCATAGAAGATTAAAGTGGGAGAGTGGGGAGGGTTTAGACTCATGTTTTGATCCCAAACTGAACATTTCTGAAGGTTGTAATGCATTGTGGCAAAGCAGTTAATAAATCCAATAAATGAAGTGAAGTGAACAAAAACATGCAAATGTAAAGCCATTGGTTTCACAAACTCACATTACAAATCATGTATTGAAGTATAAGCAAAAAATATCAATGTTAACTCATCAAAAAGTAAAAGTTAATTTATACAAAACCAGAGTTTATTAACAAATGAGTTAAAGAAGTTATGAATCTAGTCCTGTGCTGCGCCTGACAGAGAGGGAGGCTTTATGTGCAGACTTGTTATGTCTGTGACAGGCCGGCCAGTGACGTCATACAGCTCTAAACCGCCTGGTTCCACTTTGGAAAACAACAACGTCTTTCAAACATTCAAAACAACGCCGTCGTCATAGAGACAGCCAATCAGCGGGCGACACTCAGTGACGTCCCAGAGCGCCAAGTTCGAACGGTGTATAAAAAGGAAGGACGCTCACCTGTCCCGCAGTTGTTTACAGGTGTATAGAAGAGTGAGGTAGGTGCGGCTGCGCTCCCGCTGGGCTGTATTGCGGCGTGCTTGTCTGACTGAAGGGTCTAACTAACTATTTGGTCCCCTTACTGAATATGCGTGTGTTACAAGCTCCATTACTCCTAATTGTGCACTAATGTCCCTAGAGACACCTACCAGTGTGTGATTGCATTTGGTACCACCGCTAAATGTTTGCTTCATATATTTACAAAAACATGTATGCTTTAGTTTCAACGTGTCTTAAAAGGGCTGTCTTTAGAAAATATGAACTGCATTACTTTATAATTATTTTAGGCACCTGTCCTCTTTAGTGTGGGTGGTCTGTTTATCTGGGTTATATTTCTGTGGCTTTGCTAACGTGTTGTCCTGCGTTTCGTATTACTGTATACAATGAGGCAGCTGGATATTACTCCTGAGTAACTCCTCTTGTAGTAATGTATCTGACTTTATAAATTATAATTTGCTTTGTTAACTGGTCACATCTGTTTAGAGAACGCACAACTGAACCAGTTCTCTTAACGAGCAGCCTTGTGTGTTGCTGATGCCACAGGTGCTGTCATAGGAGTAATCATGAGCAGCAGCAAAGCTTTGCAGAAGAAAGGGCATCCAAATCAGCAGCTGCCGGCTACCCCGAGCATCACCAAGAGGAAGCAGGTCCAGCAGAGGTGAGGTTTCAGCATCTGCTCTCTATGAATGAACCTCTACATTGCAAAGGAGTAGAAAGCCAGGTCCCTTCATTTTGCAATCATGTGGGACTGTACTGGTAACCATTAGCCTCTAATGTTTATAAAAAATATATACAAATGTGTTTTATTTTTTTTATGCCAAGCCAGTACAATTAGTTGTGACGTAAATTGGTGTGTAATTAAATCTTTACAAAAGTATTTAAATGAATGAGATGTCATGTCTCACTTTTCCTCATTGATCCAGTCTTGGTGGGTGTGAGGCTGCGTCCAGGGTTGCAGCAGCCGTGCGGAGGTGCGCTGAGGCTGAGGAAAGCGGGTGCTTTCCCTGGCCTTGGTTCGCGTGCCGTCGGGGGGCGGGCCAGTGACGTCACGGAGCTGATTCGCCCCCATTGGGCGAACCGCTCACGTGACCGGCCCTGCGCTCCCGTGAGCGCTTGAAACTAAAAATTTGCTAAGACCCACGTTTGCGCACGAGCCCCTGCTAAAGCCGCTCTCATTGCGGCTGCAGGGGCTCACTGGAAAGCGAGAGCGCACCTCAGCACGGGTCAGCGCCTAAGCGTTGACCATGCCCGAGGCCTAAGAATCCAGGGTAGATGGTAGTGCAGTGTTGTAGGTTTAGTGAGGGTTGTAGCTTCCTGAGGTACTTTAAAGGACCTAGCTGATGTTAGAAACGTATTCAACTGCATATTATATGCTCTATTCAGTAATAAAATGATTTATTTAAAAAAAAAAAAAAAAAAAGTGCATTGCCACTTAACAAGAGAAGTCTAAAGACACAAATATAGCTCCCTAGCCATGGGATCAGTTTGTTTTTGTTTTGACAAACACACTGCATATTGTATGGTTGACAACCTAGTGGTGTCATAGGGGCAAACAAACATGCCCTGTGACCACTACACCAAGATACCCCTGACTGGGCACAATGCAAAGACTCCATACTTGCCTACCCATGGAATCAAACGTCTTATGGGTTCCCCAAAATACAATGCTCCTATGTCTCTGCATTCAGCAGTAAATTCAATAAACTGCAAACAAACCTGTGCCATACACCAGCGGTGCGCAAACTGGGGGACGAGACCCCCAGGGGGGCGTGAGACTGCCAACGGGGGGGCGCTGGGTTTACAGAGGCCCCGCGCGCTTCCCGAAGGCACTTAAATTAAGTGCCGGGGGAGCTGCAGGGCCTCTGTAAACCTAACTTACCTTGGCTCCGGCGGCTTCCTCCCAGCGTCACCATGGCAACGCGGCGTCAAAATGACGCGAGGTCATGTGACGTCACGTTGCTATGGCAATGTGACGCGGGTAAGTTGGGGAGGGGGGGGGCGCGGGAGTGAGGGGACAGCCGGCAGGGGGGGCGCAGGGAAAAAAGTTTGCGCCCCCCTGCCATACACAAACCCAAACTTAAGAATCCTTGAGTTCTGTAACACTAATTAATAGCCTAATCTGTATAGTAAGTTGTCATGACCACAAACTAGCTGGGTGGTTTGTCCATCGCATACTGTAGTAGTGATTTCCAACCTTTTTTGTTTGGAGGAACCCTTGAAGTATTTCACAAAATCTCAGGGAACCCCTATCTGGCTGACACATATTAGGTTTGACAGGGGTCAGTCACATTACACACCATGAGCCACCTCTATTTCCCACCCTTTACCCATGTACTGTATTTCTCTCCCATCTAACTCCCTCCCCTCCCGCCTTGCATGTATTTATCCCTTGCGTCTCCATCTTACTCCCTCCTTTTCCTCACTCCCTCCTGCCCCCTCTCTTCTCTCTCTCGCCCCTACCTTACGTCAATTACCCCACTCTCTCTCAATCCACCCTACAAAATACGTACCACTAAACCCTACCCCCGAGGGGGGGGGGGGGGGGGGAGTTGTTGTCTGTGGTCCATAGGAGGAACCCCTGAGACTGCTTCAAGGAGCCCCAGGGAACCCTGGTTGGGAATCACTGCTGTAGTATACCACTCACTTAATACATTCTTCTGCATTGATTAAAAGTACAGACGGCATGATCCAACATTCCATGGGAAGGAGATAAGGGTCTGAACTGCATACCAGAGCTGTGACAGAGGCTGACAGTTTTATTTACATGGCCTCAAGGCAGTCCTTCCTAGAACAAACCTGAAAGAGTGGTGGCATGTTTAATTGGTTGTGTAGGTGTTTGGCACCTTTATGTATATCAAACAGATACTTTTGATATACATGAAAGAATCTTTAAATATATAATTTATTTGAACTCTTAATATCTGCATAATATCTCAAGTAATGCTTTGGACTGTTTTACAATCTTGACCTGATTGCGTATTAACCTGGATGTGATGCAGACCACGCCCCCAACAGTTCAGCTAATGAGGGCAAACCTACCGGGTGACATCACGGCTGCGCCCCCCCGTCTGCCTTTTCCCCCTGCAGACCGGAATTCTGCTGCACACGCCGCCAGTCGTGCAGCGCAGGCACTGGGGCCGTAGCCTTAGGATTGAAGCAGGGGTTCTGCTTTTGGAAATACTTGCCTCTGTAGTGGGGGTGCCGGTAGCTGCTCTGACTCGCTAACTGGGGTTCATGTAATGGCTGCTTTTCAAAGCTCCTGAGGGCCAATGGGAAGCTGTCATCCTGTGCAGCTTCTTGTTGGCGCACATGAATCGGGAGCTTTAAGCTTGCAGTCGATGCTAGCAACCCCTAGAGAAGTATGTATCTCTGGAAGCGGGAGGTCCCTGTAACTGAAATTAATGGGGTTCAGCTCTAGAGACCACCTACTCGTGTGTCTCGTGCAAAATATTGAAATATTATTTTAAAGTTACAGTATAATGCATCAAACAATGTTTTTCTAATCTAGCTCCCTTGGAAAACTGGTTGAATAGCCCTGACAGGATAGAATTGCACATAAGTGCAGGGAAGCAATTTTTTAAGAATAGTTGCTCATGTAGCAAATCACGTTTAAGAGTATTTTATCTGCTATATGGAACTTCCAATAGCGACATACACTGTATATGGCCTGTCCAATAACAACGTACTTTAATTTGGAGATCCCTATGAATTTACAAGTTCTTTGCTGTGTCTACATATTTATAGAGATGAATCAGTGTGGAATATAGACGTGTGACCAAATACACCTCTCTTTATAGCAACACGTTTAAAAGTCCAACAGACAGTTTAATCTCTCCCTGTTCTCAGAGGCTACTGAAAACAAAGCTTCAAACTGCTTTGAGGTAAGTGTAAACTTCCCTTACTACTGCAATAAACATGCAAACTATACTATATTTCTGGAGCATGTTCTGGTATGGTACTTGTTATAACCTTAATGTTTCTATGGGGCAAAATATTCCCCACTTTATGTGGTGCCCACAAAGCTTGCACTCCACAGCTTTCAAAAGTTTCTCCTAGTTAGAATCTGGTGTTCAGCTGTGACAGTGAAGTCTTTTTTTTAATATATATATATATATATATATATATATATATATATATATATATATATATATATATATATATATATATATATATATATATATATATATATATATATATATATATATATATATATATATATATATATATATTTCTACTAGTCTACTACATTTTAGATGTATACACTGGACTTCAAAATCTGGGCAGTAAAATACTACTTTTGGCTGAAGGGGTTGGCATCCACACCAACATGTTGCACCTCATCCAAGTTCTCGCTGCTTTCAAGAGTGCAGCAAGAAACAATAAAGCTCATTGCAGCTCTCCCATTGAGGCCAGCAGGAGCTTGTCAAATTGGTGTAAACAGTGCATCTAAGTATTTATTTATTTATTTTTCTCTCTCCCTCCCTCCCTCTTAGGGATCAAGGCTGTAATGCAAGAAAGCCAGTGCCAAAATGCGATATTGATGGTAAAGAAAATGAAATGTCCTGAATGTCAAGATGACATCATGCACTGCTCTGTATTTCTGCTCATTTTAATGTTGGGAGCCTAATGTTATCATAGCTTGCTGAAGTCTTAAAGATTATGCTAGCATCACTATAGACTGATTGGTAAAATAATGCACGGGGAAAACATTATTTCCAAAGGGAAAAAGCGGTGCTTGCTTGTGTGGAAAGAAAATGCCCCTGAAACACTTGCATTTCTAGTCCCAACTGACTGAAATGTTGAATTCACTAATTTTAATATGTAGCAGTACCACAGGGAATGTAATCACTTTTATATCTTAAAGATGAGTGCAACACAATATTAAGTGTATTTTCACTTTTCAGCTTTTTTATTTTTGATTGTGCTCTTGCACGGTGCATTGAAAAAGCTAAATGGCAGAAGACTTGGTGTTAGTGTTCAAATGGGAGAGGTCATAATTTGGCCCAATGTGTTTAAAATGTGCCTCTCCAGTGTGGGGTGGGCACATTGTTCCTTCAGCCTCTTTATTCCAAAGTAAACACTATATTGTAACATCTCTTTGATATTGTACTTGGTGTTTCACAACCTCTGGGTCTTAGAAGTAGGAGCTGTCCGAAATGAAATGATTTCCCATTTACTTATATATTTTATTTCCCTAGTTAAATTTTGTATAGTTACATGTAACTAAAGGGATTGTCTAAACTTGTGTATACAAAGCATTTTACGGTCATTCTGTTTGCAAAACAGTTGGTACAATAAAGAATGTAATAAAAAGGTATTTATTTTCTATTTCCAATCTGTTAAAATAATGTACACAATTTAGGTATATAGTTAACTGTTTTATAGTTTTTGAAAAATGTACCCATTTGACTATGGAATACACACAGGAAGGGTGTGGTGTAACTTTTCTCATGACTATGTATTATCATAATTACACTCTACAATGATGTACATGTCAATGCAAAATTATCATTGGACGACAAACAACTTTGGTGCAGGCGGCAGATGCACTGTTTCTGTATTTTGTGCTCATTTTAATGTTGGGATGCTATCATAGCTTGCTGAAGTCTTTGCTTTTTTTAAAGATTATGCTTGCGGCATTATGCAGCAGATGCACCAAGTTAGTTTGTTGCAAGGTGGTGTTTAAAGCGATATTGCTTTATTTTTGTCTGCCCTTGTTCCTTTATGAATCGCCCTCTTTATTTTTGCGATTTAGGGTAATCTGCACCAAGTAATGCCCTTTATAATATCAATGCAATTCATGAAAAATAGTGTAGAAAACAGTGTATAGTAACACACTAAGGGCCTCATGCAGAGAGCAGCGCTATTTAGAATTGGAGAGGGGAATAAAATTTAGCTTTATTGGAGAGTTTTTTTTCTCCATATGCAGAAAGGGCATAAAACTGCATTTACAATCCTTTCTGCATATGGAGAGTTTCAACCAGCGATATGAGCGCTGTTGAAACTAGTGGGAAAGAAATGTTTTTTTTTTTTGTTTGTTTTTTTTTTTTTCCTCCACCTGCCGCGGAGCGCCAGCTTCATGGTGGAGAGGAAAAATGTTGAAAATCGCGCCATTTTTTTGGCGCGAACAGCCACTAGATGGCGATCGCGGCTCTGCATACGGCCGTTTTAAACACTGGAGAGATTAGGATCTCTCCAGCCGCGCGGCGAGTTTCAAGAAAAAAAAAAAAAAATTGGCGCTTTTTTAAAAACTTGCCATTATCTGCCTTTCTTAAGGCAGAATTCTCCAAAACATGCCGCTTTCCCTGTTAGCGCTGCTCTCTGCATGAGGCCCTAAATATTAGACAATATCACCTGTGTAATTGACACCAAATACTATTCCACCAAATGTTGAGTGTCAAGCGTTTGGGTATGTCAATCCCTCTTGTTCTTAAGTCGTTAATAAGATTTGTGTTTCAAATACAAAATGTGTGGTCTGTCTTGTCAGAAATCTGTGGGGGCTTCAAAAGGCCTTGATTGAAGTTGGGTGTGAAAAGTACAAAGAGTGGTTTTATTGTAGGTTAACACTTTTTTTTTGTAGGTCTAGTGTATATGGCTGGTAGACTTGCGTTAAGGCCAATGTCTGGCGATTTGGGTGTAAAATATAGCCCCTGTGACAACTTTCTGTACACAGGAGACACAGCTTCAAAACATTTCTCCGTAGGAGATGGGTGCGGGCGTGGCTACAGAAAGTATCAAACAAAGTGACCTTATTCACATGATATTAAATGAGATGTCCTCTGCTGAATATACTAAAAATTACATGTCCCACATAAGTTGCACATAATGATTACAGATACGTGAGGTCTAAAAGGTACTAAGACAGATCTTATTTCTCTTAATTTTAGGATTACACTGTTCTATTTTGTCTCTGTCCACGAGTGCTTGAATGTAGTGATGTGTCTCACTTGTGAGTAAGTATTACAGAAGTGATGTTCTGAGTACATTTAGATATGGAAATTAGTTTTAAATGTCATTTTGGTGGGAGGTATATTACTGTCGTAAGACTTGATCTCACCACTGATTTAAGACAGGGTCTGGGTTTAGGTTGTGTTCAATCGGAAAGAATTGTATTTAAGTCTGAGCAAGTATCTTAAAAATTAAATGTCCAGAGTATTTGAGATAAAGGGATATTTCATTGTCTCTTACCGGTGACCCCTCTGGGGGAAAATCTATGGCATTTGGTAAAGAATAGGTTGTCTTGTTTTCCACTTATATTATAAGGCAGAACAGCTTCTTAAAATAACTGTCGTTGCTACAACTGATTTTGGTGGGTTAAAGTGGCATTTTTTCTTCTTCTTCCCCTTACAATAAACAGGGACTTGAGGCCCTGGCAAATATTAGTCTCTTTGATCATTTGTATACCCTCAGGTGATGGCAGTTCATAGATCTGATTTGCAATTGAGGGGTTAATATTAATTCGCTCCTTCCTGGAGAAGGAAGGTGGTGGGGTGGCTAGAGTAGCTGTGTATTAACCCTGGTTGCATATCTTAAGTCACATGCTCACTCGTGTGCTGTTCGTGGCAGTGGTATATTGGGACAGATTGAGGAGAGATACAAGTCATTTGAGGGACCTTTTGCGGAGGTGAAAAGTGGGAGCGCGCTTGTGAGCGTCAGTATTAACCCTTGTCCCGTATGCAGGTCGTGTGCAAGCTGGGTGCCGTATGTGACAGTGACAGTGACACTGACACATATATTGCTTTTACACACCACTACCAGATGAGTGACCCTTTACAGCCTAAATCGGTATTGCAGTGAATCCCAATGGCTTTAGATGTAACCCTTAGATAGTATGTTAATCTATAAATAGTGTAGGTTAAATGCACCGTGGATGGCTTCTAGTAGAAATAGACTCAAATATGGAGCTTGATCTATAAGAGTGGCTCCACTGTCGAATAGATGAGTCTCAGCAGTAGTATATGTAAAAGGAGACAGGTAGGGGAAATCTCCCAATGTAGAGCTCTAAATAGTGAAAATAACGGCATGGAAAGCATATAAGTGATGCAAATGAAGTATGACCATTTTAAGTCCACAATATCCATTCAGGGATAAATCCTATTGAATGCTCCTAATACAGGCATAAACCAACAATATAAATGGGGTAAGACCAGGCTGCCCGTGAGGATCAACCCGACCCCCAACTTGTGGGAATAACAACGTCCTGGAGCTGGATCACAAACAAAACAATGAAGGAGATAAGACTTCGGTACTCATTTGATTGAAGCCATCTGGATAGACGTGCACTGGCTCAAATGAATAATGCACAGAAGAGAATCCCCATCTGGGCACAGGGTGCCAGGCACTGCTGAGTGGAAATGCCGAGTGAAAGGCTGATGCTGCTGGGTCACTAAAAATGATTCTTTATTGTTGCAAGACATAACAAAAAATAGCAAAAACCTCGCACAGGCGCACTCTGAGTTTCGTACCTTTGCAACAATAAATAATAATTTTTAGTGACCCAGCAGCATCGGCCTTTCACTTGGCATTTCCACTCAGTAGTGCCTGGCATCCTGTCCCCAGATGGGGATGCTCTTCTTTGTATATGTAAAAGGAAAATGAAATCATAGCACACCAACACCAAATGATGCCACAGTGTCATATGATGCGATGTCACATGCCACCATGATAAAAAACAAACTGGATCAGCACTCAAAGTAAATAACATTAAAATGAAGGACTTTGTCTCACTAAGTTTCTTCTTTAATATATCAATACAGAAAAAAGCAGCACATACTGGGAGAGGAAAAGATAGCAGACACACACTGCTATGTGCATAATAGAGGCTTCGTCAGGCTTTGCGTGTGCTGATTTATTTTGTATTGCTGCCTTTTTTTTTTTTTTTTAATTAAAGAAGAAACTTGTGAGACCAAAACTAAAATGTAAGCCCTTAATTTTTCTTTGATTTGCTTTTTGAGTGCTGATCAAGTTTGCTTTTTGTATAGTTGTAGGCATTTTTCGGTATAGATGCAGGATTATTGCACCTCTAGCTGAATTATAGTAGACAGGATGAGAGCTACTTCATTCTATCTTTTTATGTACATGACGTCACAACGCTGCCGGAGGTGTGCCGCTCGTCAAGGTAAGTCCCCTTAACAATTTTTTACAAGGGGAGCTCTGCTGCCAGTGCGCATTGTACCCCGCAAAGCCTAAGGCCTGGGACATAGTCCAACAGACCCCGCTGAGCAGATGAACTTACCCCCTTCATCTGTGATCAGCGCGGCTTTAGCAGCCGCTTCCGTATGCGTGCGGACGCTCAGCAAATTGAGGGAGACAGGAAGGTTTGAATTTCGGTGCGGAGGAGCGGTCATGTGACCGCAAACATCCAATGGGAGCGAGGGACTAGCCCCGCCACGCCTCCGTCCTGCCCCCAAAGCGCGCTCACTGCCTCGCCTGCCAGGACACAAAAAAGCACCAGATTGAGCAGGAGCACGGCTCAGCGCGGCCTAAGGCTGGCCCTGAGTCCTAGAGCAGCAGAGGTGGCACCCATTTTCTTCTAATCCAGTAGAGCCAAGTTGCCCATGTTCTGTTCATCTTTTATTTAATGTCACCTGGCCTCAGTAACTCATAGCCCTCAGTATATATTTAATACTTTATCCTTGAATTGCTTTCAAGGTTACAATAAAAAAAAAAAAATATCCCTTGGAGATATGCTATTAGTAGACAGTGTGCACTACTAGCGAGCTGGTTTAGCTCACTCAACTAGAACTGAATAGCAAAGGTTGTGTGGTGTAACAGGGACTTAATCCTGTCTAAATTAGGCTGCAATAGAAGCCTCTAGGAATCAAGCAGGGAGCTGGTTAATTGCAGCCAAAGTCAATTAACCTGTCTCCACCTGGATAATCATACAGGTTGGAAAACCTGGTGGGAACAGGCGACTCATTTGGGCACATAGCAAGACACCAGGGGACAAGACCTCTTTTCCAGGATACAGAGGACCCAGGAACCTACCAGAAGCTGGCCCCTAAAGAGACACCAACCAGACTCAGAGACTGCCACAAAGGGTCCCTGACCTCTTTAGACTTTGGGGGGGGGGGGATAGGTTGGTAAGGGGCTTTTTCCCCCAGCCTTGCAGATGGGAACTGGGGAAGTGAGTCAGCCCTTACACAGGATTAGATGTTTGTTTCTTTGTACATATGTGTATATTGCTTTAAACTGTTTTAAAGTGACAGGCTGAATAAATTCATGGTTTTATTTTCCCCAAATCGGTCTCCCTGCGTGTACCTCTGCACATATCTCTTACATGTGTTTTGAATGTCTGTTCCTGCTGGATCTGACATCATACCCCATTCCTAGGGTGCTTTAGGCCACGCTTATAGAGACGGCGATGCGACATCTCCCGAAAACATGCATTGTTGCCGTCGCGTGCGCTTCTAGTAAGCGCGACAGACTGACGTGACGCGATTTATTTATTTTTAAGCCGGGAATATTTGATTTTTCAGCGGCTGTCGCCTCGTGACAGCCCCTGAACCATCAATGGCCTGGTCGCCCGCGCCGCCGCAAAGCAAAATACAACTATTGCGGGCACTATATGCGCGACCTTAGACTTGTCGACCCAAAAACATTTTGTGTGCTGTGAGAAGCAAGTGGAATAACTTCTTGCAGTTTGTAGAGATTTGATTTTAAAATAAAGTATTTCAATTCAGTAAGTGTCTGCCACTCTGGCAGATGGCACAGTGAATATTTTTTTCCTTGTTCTGTTATACCGTAGCCACCTTTGTTCATATCCTTCACGTAGTGCCAAACATGAGTGCATATGCCTGTAGTTGCTCCCCCCCTGGCTACCTTTGAAAGCAGATCACTTCCACTTCCTGGTTGACAGTTTAATGTTCCTTGTGGAGCACACCTGAGATACCTATGAGATATGCTAATAGCTATGTAATGGTGTTTCCCCCACCCAATCGCAGATATGGGCCATTACAGGGTGTTTGGTGCATATACATGCTGGCAACAGGAGGGCTGAGTCATCTGCCGATGGTAGTGGTAACACAGGAACAGGCTTCTGGGGTTCATATCCCACATATCTCCTTAGCAGCGCTTCCATCTGCCGTAGGCTCCAGGAACTGAAGGTGATCTCCCACGGTAGAATTTATTACCTCTCCCCCCAGTAAGGTCATGCTCCAGGCAGGAGGTATATTGCAAAACAGGAACGGGTTTATTACTACACTCGGCAGTAGCAGTTACACAGCAGTCTTCTGTGAGGAATCGGGGAACTCATCCCTTGCGGCGTGTTCCCTCCTCTCTTACCCAAAGTATCGCTGTTGCTACTGCCTCCGCTCCCCTTGTCACTCGTGCGCGCAACCCCGCTCCTGTTAGAGTGTGCGTGCACGCGCTGCTGTTATGCGGCCACGACGGAACCTGGCTCCGCCACCTCTGACACGCCGCGCCTCCTCCGCGCGTAGTGTGCACGAGCAACGAGCCCCAGTTGCGAGTCAAGCCTTAACTAGCTTTCGTCTCCTGCGACCTATCCTGTTCTCCATTGGGGCCGTGCCCCCGCTCCACCCCCTACGCCAGCGGTGCGCAAAGTGGGGGGCGCGACCCCCAAGGGGGGCGGGAGATTGTGCTGGGGGGGCGCGGGCGCGGGCAGTTGCAGAGGCCCCGCGCTCTTCCCCCAGGCATTTAAATTAAATGCCGGGGGATCGCGTGAGGCCCCTGCAACTGTTTACTTACCGGGATTCAGCCGTCTGTGTTGCGTCGCCATGGCAACGCGGCGTCAATAGACGCCGCGGCACCATGTGACTTGACGCTGCGTGGGCGTGTGACGTCATCTGACGCGAATGAAGGTAGGCAGGGGGGCGCGAGAGCCGGGGGCAGAGTGACAGGGGGGCGCAGCACAAAAAGTTTGCGCTCCCCTGCCCTACGCTATTGGCTTCCTTCCTGTATAAATATCCTGCTAGTGCTCAGTTGCATTGCTGAGCATAACTAAGTGTAGCCTTTGTGTGAAGTCTCTCCAGTCTGTTTTTCATGGTTAACCTTTCGTGTACCGACCTGGCTTGTCTGCGGACCCTCCCTGGCTTTCTGATCCCGACTTGACCACGACGACGTGTACCTCTCTACCCCCAGACCTTTGGCTTACGGACTACGCAGCTTTCTATAACCCAGACTCGGCAAGTATTACTGTCCAAATCCTGGTCAGTGTCTCGTAAAGCTACATTACCCAGGCCCAACACTAATGTTATTTGGACCACGTGAGGTGTAGGGGCTGGCGTGGGCCTATGGGGCCAAAAATAGTCCAGAGACTGGGCCAGAAACTCAGGGGTCGACATCCGGCCACACTGGAGGATTATCTGTCTCAGGGGCCAAGGCCGTATCAGCCACGGCAGCGGCTGCTTGTTTACGGGCCAAACGTTCACTCATGGATTGGATAAAGGCGATTCTCAATATACCAGGGGAAGCAGTACTCGCCGTCCTAGCTCTTCCCTACCTCCCTAGCAGAGGTATGGTCCACACTCACTCTCCCCGGAGGGAAGAGCACATGGGAAGGCCCCAATCTCAGGCTCCATGTTATGTGACCTTCCTTCCTCAGAACGGGAAAAAACTACTACAACTTTAGGGCGGTCCTGCCCTTAAGTACAGCTAGAAGGCGGGCACCCTGTTGTCCAAGCTACAACAGGATGTACCACCCCCTGCTGTCACTCAAGTGCAGTACCAAAGGTGAAGGGGAAAACCCCATAGCAACTACTGGCAACCTGATAGTACCAGGGTTTACTGCCAGCCCATTGGGTAGAATAGTAGCCAGGGGTGGCCCTGCTACAGCTAGTTCAGCTACATGTGGGAGCAGTGAGCAGCTCAAAATCAGGATGAGACAGTGATAGTAGTCATCACACTGCTAGAGCTCTGGAATGGAAAAGGAGTGGTTGCGGGTTCTAGTCCTGTTGGATCTGACACCATTCTAGTCATCAAGTTGGTGCCTTAGGCTTATTATTAGGCTGGTATGGAAATCCCTTTAGGAAGTGTGGAAATGGACTCATTTAAATAGACTAATGTCTATGCAAAGTATATCTCCAAGCCAGGTACCTCAGATGTGCTCCTTCATCACAGGCATGTCTCCCTAATTTATTTGAGGGGATACATATACAACTGGTGACTGGTAATAAAATTAGAAATATATCTCTCTGTGTCTCTGTCACGGTAGACCGGGTCTTTTAACATATTTATATTTAAGGGATCAGTCACAAGGCAATGAAATAAAATGAGGTTTATTTGGATAAGACCTCGGAAACACACAGATAAAGAAAATATACACACTTACTGGGGTCTGGGGGTTGAGATCTAGCCCTTTCCTAGTTGCAGGGCACCTGCTTTAACAAAAGGCAATATCCTGTCCGCGCCGGTTGGTTCCAGCCTGCTGGCTGGGCTTCTCCATGCTTCTCTGCCGGTGTGTATAGCTCTTTCACCTAGAAGCACCTTTGAGAAGCCCGCCAGCAGCTCCTTGTCTCTTCAAATCACCAACAAAAAAGAGAGAACTATCTGCTACACTGCACTCCCTTGTATAAGGCTTGTTGCCTAACTAACATTGAAAGGGATGGCAGCCAATTCGAGCACTGATTGCCAATGAAAATCGTGCCTATGGGTTTGAAACCCAGCAACCGTTTTCCTGACCAGCCCCATACCCCCTGCTGTCAATGCACCTATACGTCTAGGAGAAACAAAGGCTTTCCTGAAGATAGCCAGTCCACAGCCCTTCCCCCTCACCATGTGCCACAAACCTGCATGTCTTTGCACAGGGAATCCCATTACTTGGGCTGGTTGTATTGAAATGCAAATCCACCTCTGGCTGTATAGACATTAATACATAATGTATAAAACACAATACACTATCTTAATAAACTCATATCTCTTGGGAAACCTTATATATGTGAGGGAAATTAGGTTGGGATACCTGGGCTCAAAAACCAGGAGTCTGCGGGACACTTCAGCCCCAATGTAATTCACCCCGCATACCTACAAATCATGCATGCACGTTGGGGAGAACTACTGGATCTCCAGTAACTTTGTTCCCCGAACTCCCGCAAACAAAAGGAATACATTTCGACCCAAATATCCCACCTAAAACTTACACTCCCAAAATCTCATGTCTCTCGGACACCGGGAACACCAAAAGCCCCTAAACACGTCAGGTTTTTGCTATACTTTACATTGGACTTCCATAGCCCACCCCATCCTTACGTACAGACGGGTACCCGCAAATTATACACTATTTGCGGGTAACATAAAAGTACTACCGGTTGCTCTGGTCAGCAACACTTAATAAACTTTTTTAACCCTAGGTGATCCCTACTATCCACCCTTAATCTCCTGCTCCCAAAGTCACTTTCCTGCAGCTACCTCATGGAGGAAATCACAACCCTATTTGGCGTTCGTACCCCACAACCCTGCAGGGGACCGTATATGGGAACATGGTTACAGAAAACACATGGTTTTACCTTACTGGACCCAAGAGCTAACCCCCTTGGCCCATTACCCACGGTCTCTAGAGGCAACTGGCCGGGCTTCATCTTTATTAATGAAGGCCAGCTACCTCTGACCGGCACAGTCTCTCTTTCTCTGTGTTCCTTTTTAATAATCCGGCAACGGATTTGTAAGGAACCGCTGGCGGATTGTTAAAAATCCGTCCGAAAAAGGAGTGGTCTCTGTGTCTGAAAAAACAGATCCGATATGGCGGATTAGCCTTTTTGAGACTGATCCACGGCAATCCGCAAACCAAAGGAACTGGCCAATCTGTGCAGATTCAAATCCGCAAAACAATTCTCCCATCTCTATTGCCATGCCATAAATTAAACTCATCAAAATCTCTTCAATTAATTATTTTAATCATGGTCATGGTCTCATCTGTATTAGTGTATGTTTCTGAAAGGCAGTGACTGGGTCACACATTACCCTGCTGATCTGCTGAACAGAACGATTTCCTGAAGGAACGTCTATGCTTAGCAGCTCTATAGTAAGGGCCTTGTTCTGTAAGCAGCTGATCGCATTGCAATTGTCCAAAAAACTCCATTCAAATCAATGGTAATCAGATCCAAAACGTTTGCTGGTAGAATGGGCCTATAATGCATTGGGTTAAAGGCACCTTCATTTAAGTTTGATGAATAATTCCATTGTTTTTGTTTTGGAAATAAATGTATTTTTTTTTATAATTAAAAACAGAGTACGAAGTTGAAGGGTAAAGGGAAGCAATGAGCTGTACTTTATCCTGCTAATGTCTCTCCTATTCACGAGAAGTCATTCTTTCACCAGTCTGAAGGATGAGCGAAACCTTAATAGCAACGTTTGTCAATTTGAAGATGTTTGGGAAAGGAAACATTTCTGCTAATCGATGGGAGTCACACTTCGTAGGAGGAAACACTTATTGCAGGCGTCTTGTGTAACAGTGGAAAGGCCCTTTGCCCTAACTGCACTATTACAGCAGTGCTGGTATTTATCATGCACAGCTTTTACTCTACTGCAGAACTATGACAACATATAATTGCAATGGCTTTAAACTATGCTTGGTTTATTCTGTTTTTTAGATGCCTCTGGTCTTTAGTGTAAGACAATTAGTTATGTGTTTTTCAGTAAGGGTGCAGTTATTTGTTCAATAACTGTACAAATCTTTTTACAACTGCAATAATTAAATCATGAAACCATTACTCCAAAATTAATGTTGCAACTTGATTCTTGTGTCATTGACATCTTAAAGCAGCAAAACATGAACAATCCTATGTTTAAAATAAATAAATAAATCAGTTTGGAACTATTAGATAATACTGTCTGCACTTTTTAAACTCCTAAAGCAATTTTCAAAAAATAAATAAAAATGTATGTACTAATCATCCTTTGATTGCTACAACAACCATTTAGAAAGTCACATTCACTTCCTCGTTTGAAACAGGCTGACACACCTTTTTGAGCTCTGCTCTTTGGCAACAAAGTATCACAAACAGTTCTGTTACTGTGTTCCAAACAGCAGACTGTCTATTACTCTGAAAGCTGTAACAATAACGTGTTACACTTAGTAATATAATGTTACATATCAGCTGCAGCATGTCACAGATTGCAGCACAAAGTCAGAAAGTGGCCATTTTGTTAGGCACACAATCAGTATTTTTACAGACTTATAACAGGAGCACCAAACGATTGCTATCTTAGGTAAGAATGTAGAATTATACATACAGGTATACACATGCTCTACATATAAAAAGAAGAAAAAAGCAGGAATGTAGTATTGCTGCTGTAAAACTATTTTATATTGTGGTTTGACCCATTATTCAGAAAAAAGTCGAACCAACAGATTAAATGGCAAAATATGGGCAAATTATTAGTTATCCGTGTACCCATGGATGCTCAGATTAATATTAATAAACTAATAGCTGAATATTGACAGTATGTGTTCTTACTACTTGGCTATATAACAATACAGTTTCTAGAATAAGTGAGTTGATAAACTAGTTATCTTACTATTTTCTTGTAACGCAGATTTTATTTTATAGAAAACATCTGTCATCCGTTGTTATTATTTAGAGCAGTGGTGCGCAAACTGGGGGGCAGAGGGGGGAGGCGCAGGCTGAGTGCGTCGAAACCTGGGGGCAGGCAGAGCTGTGCAAGGGAGGCCAAGCAGCTCCAAGCTCTGTGCTGCTGTTTCTCTGCTGCCTGCTTCTCTATGCTTGCTGTGGGGGCGGGGGTCTTCCCTGCACACAGACAACTCCTCCTGTGTGCAGTAGCTATGGGGATCGGAGCAGAAGCATGCTTGTACATTCCGTCCCCCAATCCCCTCTCTTCCCCCCCAGCAGACAGCAGTTCTCCAGTGCTCCTGACAATCAGTGTTCCTGACAATTTGTGAGCTTGCTATATCTGAGTCCTGCTTTATATCATATTGATCCATAGGCTGTGTTCTGTCTCCCAATGCTGATCGATCACTTTGGGACTCTATGTGGTAGCCTCTGAAAGACACAGGTGAAAGTGTGTGTTGTGTCTGTGTTAGTTGTGATTGTGTGTGTGTTGTGTGAGTTGGTTGTAATTGAGTGTGTGTGTTGTGATTGAGTACGTGTGCTGTGTGTGTTGTGATTGAATGCTGGGGGCGCAAGATTATTTAGGGGGGGCGCAGGCGGGGTGCTGCGAAACCTGTTGTGCGTGAGCCGGCAGACGCTGTGTGCGGGAGGCCGAAAAAGCTGTGCGCGAGCGGTCAAGTAGCTGTGCGTGGGCGGGCAGCCGAAGATGTGTGCAGGCGGCCCGAACAGGATAGTGCAGGTGGCGGCCACATGATGGAGTGTGCGCACGCGCGGGGGCTTCCGGTGTCTGCCCTACAATAGCGCTGTGTTCCTGCTTTCCTCTGCTGGCAACCTGCTTCGCTGCTATCCTCTGCAAGTGAAAGGTGCCACTATATCAATTATACCAGTGGTTCCCAATCTGTGCGCCCCGGCGCCCTGGTGCGCCGCGGCTTGCCTAGAGGGGCGCCGCGATTAGCCTCCCCACCATCACTGCTTCATGCCGGCCGGGCTGCAGGGGATTGGCTGCAGGCAGAGAGGAAGCCGGGGGCGGGGCGTTGTGCACACGGTGAGTGTGTGTCTGCCTTCCTGCTCCTGCTCCTCTGTCTGCGCGGTGTCCCCTCCCCTTCTGCCCCGGGTGATAGGAGAAGGGAGAGGGAGGGGAGATTTGTACATTTGCCTGCCCAGTGACTGTGTGCAGGGAGCTGCCTGCACGGATCTCCTCCCCCCCAACACCCCCCCCCCTCACATCCGTCGCTGCCTCTGCTCTCCACTGCTCTTCTATGTGTGTGTGTGTGTATTTGTGTGTGTGTGTGTATTTGTGTGTGTGTGTGTATTTATTTGTGTGTGTGTATTTATTTGTGTGTGTGTGTGTGTATTTATTTGTGTGTGTGTGTGTATTTATTTGTGTGTGTGTGTGTATTTATTTGTGTGTGTGCAGGGAGCTGCCTGCACGGATTTCCTGCCTTTCCTCCCCCCTCCTCCACTCTCCTCTGTCTGAGAGAGGGTGTCTGTCTGCGAGAGAGAGAGTGAGTCTGTCTGCGAGAGAGAGAGTGTCTGTCTGAGAGAGAGTGTCTGTCTGCGAGAGAGTGTCTGTCTGCGAGAGAGAGTCTGTCTGCGAGAGAGAGTGTCTGTCTGCGAGAGAGAGAGTGTCTGTCTGCGAGAGAGAGAGAGTGTCTGTCTGCGAGAGAGAGAGTGTCTGTCTGCGAGAGAGTGTCTGTCTGCGAGAGAGAGTGTCTGTCTGCGAGAGAGTGTCTGTCTGCGAGAGAGAGTGTCTGTCTGCGAGAGAGAGTGTCTGTCTGCGAGAGAGAGTGTCTGTCTGCGAGAGAGAGAGTGTCTGTCTGCGAGAGAGAGAGTGTCTGTCTGCGAGAGAGAGAGTGTCTGTCTGCGAGAGAGAGAGTGTCTGTCTGCGAGAGAGAGAGTGTCTGCGAGAGAGAGAGTGTCTGCGAGAGAGAGAGAGTGTCTGCGAGAGAGAGAGAGTGTCTGCGAGAGAGAGAGAGTGTCTGCGAGAGAGAGAGAGTGTCTGCGAGAGAGAGGGTCAGAGAGAGAGAGAGTGAGGTCAGAGAGAGAGAGAGTGAGGTCAGAGAGAGAGAGAGTGAGGTCAGAGAGAGAGAGAGTGAGGTCAGAGAGAGAGAGAGTGAGGTCAGAGAGAGAGAGAGTGAGGTCAGAGAGAGAGAGTGAGGGGTCAGAGAGAGAGAGTGTGAGGTCAGAGAGAGAGAGTGTGAGGTCAGAGAGAGTGTGAGGTCAGAGAGAGAGAGTGTGAGGTCAGAGAGAGAGTGAGGTCAGAGAGAGAGAGAGAGTGAGGTCAGAGAGAGAGAGAGAGTGAGGTCAGAGAGAGAGAGAGAGTGAGGTCAGAGAGAGAGAGAGAGTGAGGTCAGAGAGAGAGAGTGAGGTCAGAGAGAGAGAGTGAGGTCAGAGAGAGAGAGTGAGGGGTCAGAGAGAGAGAGTGTGAGGTCAGAGAGAGAGAGTGTGAGGTCAGAGAGAGAGAGTGTGAGGTCAGAGAGTGTGAGGTCAGAGAGTGTGAGGTCAGAGAGAGAGAGTGAGGTCAGAGAGAGAGAGTGAGGTCAGAGAGAGAGAGAGAGTGAGGTCAGAGAGAGAGAGAGAGAGAGTGAGGTCAGAGAGAGAGAGAGAGAGAGTGAGGTCAGAGAGAGAGTGAGGTCAGAGAGAGAGAGTGAGGTCAGAGAGAGAGAGAGGTCAGAGAGAGAGTGAGGTCAGAGAGAGAGTGTCTGTCTGAGAGAGAGAGTGTCTGTCTGAGAGAGAGAGTGTCTGTCTGAGAGAGAGTGTCTGTCTGAGAGAGAGAGAGAGAGAGAGTGTCTGTCTGAGAGAGAGAAAGTGTCTGTCTGAGAGAGAGAGTGTGTCTGTCTGAGAGAGAGAGAGAGAGAGAGAGAGAGTGTGTCTGTCTGTGTGAGAGAGAGAGTGTCTGAGAGAGAGAGAGTCTGAGAGAGAGAGAGAGAGTCTGAGAGAGTGTCTGAGAGAGAGAGAGAGTGTGTCTGAGAGAGAGAGAGTGTCTGAGAGAGAGAGAGTGTGTCTGAGAGAGAGAGAGTGTGTCTGAGAGAGAGTGTGTCAGAGAGAGAGAGAGTCTCTGAGAGAGAGAGAGTGTCTGAGAGAGAGAGAGTGTCTGAGAGAGAGAGAGTGTCTGAGAGAGAGAGAGAGTGTCTGAGACAGAGAGAGAGTGTCTGAGAGAGAGAGAGAGTGTCTGAGAGAGAGAGAGTGTGTCTGAGAGAGAGAGAGTGTGTCTGAGAGAGAGAGAGTGTGTCTGAGAGAGAGAGAGTGTGTCTGAGAGAGAGAGAGTGTGTCTGAGAGAGAGAGAGTGTGTCTGAGAGAGAGAGAGAGAGAGAGAGAGAGTGTCTGAGAGAGAGAGAGAGTGTCTGAGAGAGAGAGAGAGTGTCTGAGAGAGAGAGAGAGTGTCTGAGAGAGAGAGTGTCTGAGAGAGTGTGTCTGAGGGAGAGAGTGTGTCTGAGGGAGAGAGTGTGTCTGAGGGAGAGAGTGTGTCTGAGGGAGAGAGTGTGTCTGAGAGAGAGAGTGTGTCTGAGAGAGAGAGTGTGTCTGAGAGAGAGAGTGTGTCTGAGAGAGAGAGTGTGTCTGTGTCAGGGTTCTGCTCGCCACAAACCAGGACCGGACCGCGAGGCTGAGGTGGGGTTGTAAAAGCACCGACCTGAGACCGCGCAGGCTGATCCGGATTGCGCAGTTCGTTGTCAAACGTAGCAGGATCAGGAAAGGAGAAGACAGCGTCGTCGTTGTACAAGCCAGGGTCAGGACAGGAGATATCAGGATAACCATTGTTCAGGCAAGAGTTCGGCAACAGGTAGTCAGGAGAGCCCCGCTTCAGCTTAGGAGCGCGGGGTTGGCCTCTGCGCGAGCGACGACCATGGCCCATGGTACTGGTCACAGGAGATGGTAGGCAGACCAGAATAGCACACCGCTTTGCTGCACGGGTGCACCAGTGCTACAGCGCAAGAGTCCTGAGCGGCTGGGGAATCCTCTGTAACAGCGCAGGAACCAGGACACGGCCTCTCTAGATTAGGGAAAGAGTAGGCCCCAGGAACCAGGAAGCTGAAGATCCACAGGGAAACCTCCGCTACAGTGCAGGAAAGCAGGAAGCTGAAGACATAGGGGATACCTTTGCTTCAGCGCAGGAGGACAAGCGGGAACTTGAAGGAAGCTGAAGGACGCAGGGCGGAACCTCCGTATCAGCATAGGAGAACAAGCGGCTTGAAGGGAGCTGAAGGACGCAGGGCGGAACCTGGTATCAGCATAGGAGAACAAGCGGCTTGAAGGAAGCTGAAGGACGCAGGGCGGAACCTGGTATCAGCATAGGAGAACAAGCGAGGGCTTGTGGCAAAACAGTAGACATCCAGTTAGGACTATGCTCGGCAGGGAGCATTATGGGAAGACAGTACTTAAAGGCCAGCGGGCCAATCCCCGGAGGGGGGTGTGAAGGTACTGCTCCAATGAATGAATGCAAGTCTAGGTTGCAGTGATAGGCTGCACAGCTGCAGTAGATACCAGAGGGAGTGTGTATTGCTTTGATGAGTGAATCCAGGCTGCAGCAAACCTCAGGAGAGCTGATCCAGAACTGCACCGGTCTGCAAGGTAAGGCAACCAGTAAACCATGGAGCGGATTCCTTACAGTCTGAGAGAGAGAGTGTGTCTGAGAGAGAGAGTGTGTCTGAGAGAGAGAGTGTGTCTGAGAGAGAGAGTGTGTCTGAGAGAGAGA
The DNA here is from genome assembly GCF_040206685.1 of Ascaphus truei. NCBI lineage: Eukaryota > Metazoa > Chordata > Amphibia > Anura > Ascaphidae > Ascaphus > Ascaphus truei. The sequence continues at coordinate 95,792,840 of NC_134487.1, read as the reverse complement.
GTGTGTCTGAGAGAGAGAGTGTGTCTGAGAGAGAGAGTGTGTCTGAGAGAGAGAGTGTGTCTGAGAGAGATTGTGTGTCTGAGAGAGAGAGAGAGTGTCTGAGAGAGAGTGTGTGTCTGAGAGAGAGAGAGAGTGTCTGAGAGAGAGTGTGTGTCAGAGAGAGAGAGAGTGTCTGAGAGAGAGTGTGTGTCTGAGAGAGAGAGAGAGTGTCTGTCTGAGAGAGAGAGAGAGAGAGTGTCTGTCTGAGAGAGAGAGAGAGTGTATGTCTGAGAGAGAGAGAGAGAGAGAGAGAGTGTCTGTCTGAGAGAGAGAGAGTGTCTGTCTGAGAGAGAGAGAGTGTCTGTCTGAGAGAGAGAGAGAGTGTCTGTCTGAGAGAGAGAGTGTCTGTCTGAGAGAGAGAGAGAGTGTCTGTCTGAGAGAGAGAGAGAGAGTGTCTGTCTGAGAGAGAGAGAGAGTGTCTGTCTGAGAGAGAGTGTCTGTCTGAGAGAGAGTGTCTGTCTGAGAGAGAGTGTCTGTCTGAGAGAGAGTGTCTGTCTGTCTGAGAGAGTGTCTGTCTGTCTGAGAGAGTGTCTGTCTGAGAGAGAGAGAGAGAGAGAGTGTCTGTCTGAGAGAGAGAGAGAGAGAGTGTCTGTCTGAGAGAGAGAGAGTGTCTGTCTGAGAGAGAGTGTCTGTCTGAGAGAGAGAGAGTGTCTGTCTGAGAGAGAGAGAGAGAGAGTGTCTGTCTGAGAGAGAGAGAGAGAGTGTGTCTGTCTGAGAGAGAGAGAGTGTGTCTGTCTGAGAGAGAGAGAGGTCTGAGAGAGAGAGAGGTCTGAGAGAGAGAGAGGTCTGAGAGAGAGAGGTCTGAGAGAGAGAGAGGTCTGAGAGAGAGAGAGAGGTCTGAGAGAGAGAGAGAGAGGTCTGAGAGAGAGAGAGAGGTCTGAGAGAGAGAGAGGTCTGAGAGAGAGAGAGAGGTCTGAGAGAGAGAGAGGTCTGAGAGAGAGAGAGGTCTGAGAGAGAGAGAGGTCTGAGAGAGAGAGAGAGTGAGGTCTGAGAGAGTGAGGTCTGAGAGAGTGAGGTCTGAGAGAGTGAGGTCTGAGAGAGTGAGGTCTGAGAGAGTGAGGTCTGAGAGAGTGAGGTCTGAGGGAGAGAGGTCTGAGGGAGAGAGTGAGGTCTGAAGGAGAGAGTGAGGTCTGAACGAGAGTGTGAGGTCTGAGGGAGAGAGTGAGGTCTGAGGGAGAGAGTGAGGTCTGAGGGAGAGAGTGAGGTCTGAGGGAGAGAGTGAGGTCTGAGAGAGAGAGTGAGGTCTGAGAGAGAGAGTGAGGTCTGAGAGAGAGAGTGGGAGGGAGAGTGAGAGTGTCTGAGAGAGACACCAACTGCGCACTGCAACTGTTAGGTATGTATATACACCTTTTTTTTACTTTAGGCGCTGCGGAAAAATTCTGATCGCCTTGGGGAGCCTTGAACCGAAAAAGTTTGGGAACCACTGTATTAAACTAATGAAATAATTTAAAAAAAAGTCAATGCACACACACACACAGCCCCAATCCACGCCCCCTCCCCCACCCCCCACTTGTGCTTGCAAAATTATGCAGGACACGCTGCGCTAATGCTTGGAGAGTTGGTGATGTCACCGCTCTCAGCAGCAGCGTGGACGCAGCCTAATTTTGCAAGTGCAAGCTGTTGAAATTTATATATATATGTATTTACATTGTATACCATTTAATAAAAGTTTTTTTTTTTTCATGTGATTTTGATTACATTAGGCAGGGGGGCCCGAGAAATTTAATGGATGAAAAGGGGGGCTCGGCCTAAAAAGTTTTTTGTCAACATGCTAGTAGAAAATGGCTATAGATAGGAGAGAAAAGGTGAGAGCAGGATATTTATGAAACATGAACATGAATGTTTTCCCTATCTTGGGCTGTCATTCATTTTCACTATAACTCAAGCGTTAAGTAATGTTAATAACACATTGTAAACACAACTACAAAGTTGGTTACATTAACTTTTTACATAAAATAAACAAATTTAACTATTCACATGTAATACACTAACTGGCACATTTTGACTCGCGTATATGACGCTTGTTTTGATCACCTTTTATCTTCCGGAGCACGAAACTTTGCAAAACTTCGTTCCATCGCCTCTCTGTTCCTAAGTGTAACTAAAAAGTGACCCCTCTTTTAATAGACACAAATATCTGTAATGTGGGCTTACAGCCCGAGAAGTGTTTACATCAAACCAATTCATGCAACAATTGTATCCCATCTAACCCCCTTAATTGATCAAACAAAGACTTTAGCAGACAATAAACTTGTGAAAAAAAATACTACAATCTTTATCATAAAAAATATAGAATGTAACATGTAAATGTAGCCCCTCTTATTTTTCCTCAGGCTAACACCTGCTGCTGAGGTGGCGTCCTTTTCCTTCTTTTGTATTTGATGTGCCACATGTGGCATTAGGTCAGACAATGGGAAATAGTAAGGGTTATAGTATATAAAGTGTATAGTATAACTGTATTGATAAAGTAAGTAGCAATGGACACTCTGGTACCTTATGAGCCTTAACAGAAGGATCACTACATATATTCACATAACACATCAACATAACATGCCCCACTAAATGCTGCAAGGGTGTATGCCAGTGTCGTGCTGAGGCCACCCAATCAATCCAGGGTATCAAGGCTTGGGTGATGGTGCTAGCACACAATTGGAGCTTCTAAATACGTATTAGTACAGGTCTGTACTTCCCAAAATGCTTCGGTACCACTTTATATGGCTGCGGTTGAGCATCCTGCTGATCTCCATGCTTCTCTCACTTGCTTGATCCACTCGGCCTCCTCACGAGGTTGGGTGCTCTCCATCCAGCCAGCATTTGCTGACCGCGGCGGAATGTACACTGTCCCTGGGTCACCAAGCATCAGTCCTGAGATCTCTCAAGTCTGCCCCTAATGCTCTGCCAGGGACTCTTCCAGATCTCATCCTTTAGTCCCACCTCTGATTGGCTGAGGCCCTGTCCATCATAAGCCACATCCTCCTGTACTGTAAGTGGCTCCCTGATGCAGCACAGCCTGCTGGGAGTTGTAGTTTTCTATTGCAGGCAGGGGGCAGTGTTTGTGTGTCAGCTGCACACATTTTACCAGGGATTACATTAAAAAAAAAAATTGAAAAACAATACCAAAGATCACATGATGCAGCCGGGATATGACTCATAACCATGTTGCATCCGTTGATTAGCAATCAGCAAGAACTGGCAAGCACTTCATAATTGATTCAATAATTCAGAACATAGCCTATATGAACCTTTTTCACATATGGGTATTTGTTATTCAACATAGCCTTCAACACACAGGGGCTATGTACGCTACTTCAAAAAGGGCAAAGTCTTAGGCCTCGTTCAGGGTGCTGGCTTCGGAGGGAGGGCGTGCTTACGTGCGTGCGGCCGTCCGAAACAATGTATTTAAAGTTAATTGTGGTTGTCAGGGTAGCAGCTGCCCTGTCTCCGAAGTACGGAGTTGACGCTGGCTACAGTTTCAATAAACAACCCAACTTGTTTTTTGAAGCTGCAGCAGCGTCACTGGTACCTCGGCAGCCAATGAAATCATTCTTGAGAATGATTTCAAGACAGCAACTTCGATCCCTAAGCTGAGGTCTGTAGCCCCGCCTCCTCAACTCTTAAAAAAGTCTGCTGGGGATGATGTGCACACATCGCCCTGCAGACTGCCGCTCGCACACGCGAACGCACACCCTCCAACTCCTGCCTCTGGCACTCTGAACGAGGCTTTAGAAATCTGACATACATTTCAAAGCTTACCTCCTGCTTCTGGCGATCAGCATTTTAAAAGGTAATCGTAATGCACTTCAGTGTTAGTGCGCTCTCAGCAACAAAATGTTATTTACGTCACTGAAAAGGGACATGTTTATAGTTTTACCCAGGCGCAGCATTACAAAATTAAGTATATACAGTAGTGCTCTAATTTGTTAATGTTGACAATGTTTTTTTAACGCCATGGCGGGTGGAGGTAGTGGGTAAATAGATTAATCAATTAGATTAGCACAACTGTTTGATTTTTAAGCCCTGCCTATACTTTTTCAGAGAATGTATTTGATTAAAATATGAAGTACATTGTTTTGTTTTTACCACATATATGTATATTAGGATCACCTGTAGACTGCCTAGCCAGTGCAGTTAACCCCTTGCATACTGGAAAGCATGCATAGTGTAACCTCCTACTAATATACACAGTCTATGACTTTGTCAATATATATATATATATATATTATATATATATATGTATATGTGTGCAACAAAAAAGAATCCCTTGCGGAGCACACGGGTATAACAAAGGAATATATAACAAAGTTTTATTAGTATGAAAAAAACAGGGGAGAAAATATAAAAAGTGGTGGTGAGTATCTCATTAATGCTTCAGAGGACAAAAGCAAAAGTGCATAAGTAAACACGAGTGTGGCTGGGACTATATTCCAAAACAAACAAAAATCTGTGATGGAAATGGTGAATGAACAAATGCACCTAACAGCTTGACAGATTACCAGGTACATACAAAATTTCACCTAGGGGATCTTATATATATCCTATTCCTCTGAATCAGGATCTATATTTTCACTTTAACAATTGTTTATTAATAAAATTATTTTAACTGCTTAAATTTAGTCGCATATTTTGACCTTAATATAATAATATTATGGTCTGCAGTGCGCCACTAATTGGGACCATTTCAGTGTGCTTTGTTTATATATCCAGATATATTACATTCATTCCCAGGCAGCACGCAGTTTCTATCTAGGGGTTTTGAGCGAGGTATTCCACATCTTCCCAATACTCTGTTCATTTATGTGACTGTATTTGTAACCATGTATTATTTGTCTCAACTCTGTGCCCAGGACATACTTGAAAACGAGAGGTAACTCTCAATGTATTACTTCCTGGTAAAATATTTGATAAATAAATAAATAAATCTTGCGTTGCCAAGGCTCTTGATTGGCCGTGCATATCGCTGAATAAATGATAATGTGTTCACTTCAGTCGGGCGGCGATGTAATGCGTCGTTCTCATAGCAACCAGATAAAACACATTTGAGGGGGTTATGGAGTCCCAGCCCTCAAATGTATTTTAGTTAAAGTGTTGTAGTCCTCTGCTGAGTCTAATAAAACAGGCATAAGCGTGAATAATACAATATTGTACTACGTGTTATCTATTTGTTTACCCTAAAAGACTGTCAAAGAACCCGAACAGACGGCAGAGCAACGTAAGGAACCCATATGTCACAGTATATTGTGATTGTCTCTTTAAAAGAATATGCCATTATTGATTATTAGTTAACATATCTTAAGTCAAATTTGGGGATCAATTGTCTCATGATATTTATTGAGGTGTTTGATGCTATTAAGGTTAGGTTATTGTTCTGTATTTATCGATTAGTACTGTATCTCTTTTTAAATATGATAGTACTGTATGTCCTTAATTGTTAGCGCAGTGGTATATAAGGAATAGAGGTAGCAGTCTATCACCCCTGAAAAAACCTCGGCGAAATGCATAGGAGGATTGGAGACGAGCCTCAGGAAGACTGAGCTAAATTGAAGAACCATGAGATTTGGACCAAGTAATGTGACACGGAAGTATCCACAATTTCGATTCTGGGCAGCGAGACTGCATGGTCACTCTATTTGTATGTATGGATGTCTTTATTTATATAGCGCCATTAATGTACATTGCATTCAGTTCAGGCCTGTTCCTGTGCTGAAGCGGAGTACTCTTCATGTTAACTTCAGATCCCTGTTTCCGGAGGTCGGCTGCTTGTCGCACGCAGCAGACGGTTCCTGTCTTCTGTGCTGAAGCGGAGGTCTCTCCAGTGTGGACTTCAGCTCCCTGTTTCCTGAGGCTTGCTATCCTTCCACAGCAAGAGCCTATCTACCGGTACCTGGGGCCGCTGCCCATTCTCCATAGCAGAGGCCGTGTCCTGGTTCCTGTGCTGAAGCGGAGGTCACTCCAGTGCTGACTTTAGCTCCCAGTTTCCTGAGGCTTGCTGTCCTTTCTCTGCAGAGCCTATCTGTTTGGTTCATGGGGCCTGCTGCTCATTCTACATAGCAGAGGCCGTGTCCTGGTTCCTGTGCTGAAGCGGAGTACCTCCCGTGTATCCTTCTGCTTCCTGTTCCTGTGGTCTGCTGCCCTACCCTTAGCAGAGGCCAATCTCGAGTCCTGAGGTCTGTAGCTCTCTCTCTCCTTGCACAGGCCGCTCTGGACGCCTGCGCTGAAGCACTGGTTTACCCGTGCTGCCTGGCGGCGTGCCCACTCCGGTCTGCCTATCCTTTCCTGAGACCATTACTATGGGCCGTGGTCGTCTCACGCGCAGAACCCATGCCCGCGCTCACGCTCCTAAGCTGAGGCGGGGAACTTCTGATTACCTGTTGCCGAACTCCTGCTTGAATAACGTTTACCCTGATCTCTCCAGTCCTGACCAAGGCTTGGCCACTGATGATGCTGCCTTCTCCAGCCCCGATCCTGCTACGTACGACTACGAACTGCGCAATCGGGATCAGCCTGTGCGGTCTAAGGTCGGTGCTTATACAACCCCACCTCAGCCACGCGGTCCGACTCAGGTTTGTGGCGAGCACAACCGTGACAGGCAGTCAGTGAGAAAGGTTTAAGGCGGGAGAGGGCATTAGATACAAAAGGGGTAGAGAGAAGACATCCTTGAGCAGAACGCAAGAGTCGGGGTGGTGTATAGCACGAAATTAGGGCTGATATGTAAAGAGGGGCAGAAGAGTGTAAAGCTTTAAAAGTGAGGAGGAGAATTGAGTGTGTGATACAGGATTTGATAGGAATCCAGGAGAGGGATTTCAGCAGGGGAGACGCTGAGACAGATTTCGGAAATAGTAGAGTGATTCTGGCAGCAGCATTTAGGATAGATTTTAGCGGAGACAGGTGAGAGGCAGGAAGGCCGGACAGCAGGAGATTACAGTAGTCGAGACTGGAGAGAATGAGGGTCTGTGTCAGAGTTTTTGCAGTCGAGCTACAGAGGAAAGGGCATATCTTTGTAATATTGCGGAGGGAAAAAACGGCAGGTTTTAGCTACCTTTTTTAATGTGAGAGAGGTGTCGAGTGTGACCCCTAGGTAGCGTGCTTGGGCTACTGGTTGAATGATAGTCCTTCCAACAGTAATGTGGAAGGAGGTAGTAGGGCCAGGTTTGGGAAGAAGAATGAGGAGCTCTGTTTTTGCCATGTTAAGTTTAAGTCAACGGAGGGCTATCCAGGATGATATAGCAGAGAGACTTTCAGAATCTATAGTCTGTACAGCAGGTCTAAGGTCAGGGGTTGAAAAGTAAACGTGTGTGTCATCAGCATAGAGGTGATATTTGAACCCAAGTGCTGTGATTAGGTCACCTAGAGAGAGTGTGTAAAGAGAAAAGAGAAGAGGTCCCAGGACCAGAGCCCTGGGGTACCCCCACAGAGAGATTGATAGAGGAGGAAGTGTTAGCAAAAGAGACACTGAAAGTATGATGGGAGAGGTAAGAGGAGATCCCGGATAGAGCTTTCTTATGAATACCAAGAGTATGGAGAATGTGAAGGAGAAGAGGGTGGTTCACAGTGTCAAATGCTGCAGAGGTCGAGTAATATGAGCAGAGTGTAATGACCTCTGTCTTTGGCAGCATGGAGGTCATTAGTTATTTTAGTGAGGGCTGTTTCAGTGGAGTGAGCAGTGCGGAAGCCAGATTGTAGAGGGTCTAGGAGAGAATAGGTGTTGAGAAAATGGAGCAAACGAGAGAATACAAGACATTCAAGGAGTTTAGAGGCAAAAGGCAGGAGGGAGACAGACCAATAGTTAGAAAGACAGGTAGGGTCAGGCTTGCTGTTTTTGAGTAATGCTATAACTGTTGCATGTTTGAAGGAAGAGGGGAAGGTACCAGAGTAGAAGGAGGAGTAAAAAATGTGTGTGAGTGTAGGGATTATAGTAGGTGCAAGATGTTTTACTAGATGGGATGGAATGGGGTCAAGAAGGCAGGTGGTAGAAGGAGAAGAGGAGATCAGCAACGACACATCCTCCTCTGTGAGAGCAGAAAAAAGAGTCAAGGAAGGCAGGAGGAGAGTTAGAGAAAGCCTTCGATAGGATCGATTGGCCCTCCTTGAGGAAGACGCTTGGGGCATTTGGCTTTGAGGGACGCCTCTTGGAGGCCATCATGGCCTTATACGAGGGGCCAACGGCGAGGGTGCGACATCAGGGATTCCCATCAGAGCAATTTCAAATTCGGAGCGGCACATGCCAGGGATGCCCGTTGTCCCCCTTGTTGTTCGCCCTATGCGTAGAACCCTTGGCGGCACATATCAGAAGCAACCCGGATATTACGGGAATAGCTGTAAAAGGGCAGTCACACAAAGTGGCGCTCTACGCAGATGATGTGATCCTGACATTATCAAAGCCTCTCACCTCCCTGCCCAATGTCTTCTCAATTCTGGGGACCTTTAAACAAATTTCTGGGTTCAAAATTAATCAGGCCAAATCCGAAGCCCTCAATATAAATTTATCTAAACCAGTAGAAAAACTAATCGGACTCAATTTTAATTTTAAATGGCAACCCTCTATGATCAAATATTTAGGGGTATATATCACAAAGGAATATAAGGCTTTATATAAAGCAAATTATCCCAGGTTGTTTCGGACTCTTCGAGAGGATCTCCGGAGATGGGCGGAGTGCAGTATCTCGTGGATAGGCCGTATTCATAGTGTGAAGATGAATCTCCTGCCACGGGTGCTGTACCTTTTCCAGGCCCTCCCGATCCCCCTGATAAAAGAAGATATCCTCTCGCTTCAGTCCTTAATAACAAAGTTTATCTGGAATAAGAAAGGCCCACGAATTAATAAAGCAATCTTGAGGAGGCTGACCTTGAGAGGAGGGTTGGGGGTGCCATGCTTGTTCGCCTACTACGAGGCAGCCCAGCTGAGCCAGATTGTGCAGTGGCACACAGACCCGAATCTTCGGAGGTGGGTAGCATTAGAAAAAGAATGTTGCGCACCAGTAGATATTAAGAACCTAATCTGGCTGCCCAAAAAAGTCGGCCCGCTATGCGGACTCCACTGCAGACCATGGTCAGCTCCTTGAAGACCTGGGACGCTGTTAAGTTTAAGTGCCATCTCACATCCCTGAACTCTCTGATGACTCCCATATGGGGGAACCCAAACTTTGCTCCAGGCGTGGATAGCTCTATTTTTTCAAAGTGGATTCAAGCAGGGTATCTCCGTCTAAACGATCTGGAGGGCAGGCAGTATATAAAAACATTTGATCATATTAAAGAAGAGAAAAATATACCAAACACTGAATTCTTTAGATACCTCCAGATCAGGGCCTTCTACAATGAGGCCCCAATTCGGCCCCGGAGAACTAATTTTGAGCAGCTCTGTTCAAGAGATTCGGACACAAGGGGACTAACCTCTAGAATGTACAGGGAAGTAGTATGCCCGGAGACGGACGACCAACCCAAACTTACCTACATGAGACAGTGGGAAGCGGACCTGGGAGAGACATTAGAGGACGAGGACTGGGATAGGATCCTGCAGGTGGCGGCCAAAAGCTCTTTCTGCACCACATTAAAGGAGAACGCATATAAAGTCCTGATGAGGTGGTATTACACGCCCGCTAAATTATCTAAATTTGTCAAAGGCTACTCTCCGCTCTGCCCCAAGCAGTGCGGAGACAGAGCGGACCTATTCCATATGCTGTGGTCTTGTCCGAAGGTGAACCCGATTTGGGAGGAAATTAAAGATTGGCTTCAACGACTGTTAGAAGTGGAGATCCCCTTAGACCCGTGGCTGTTTCTATTGGGCAGACGAGTCGAGGGGCTATCAAACACCACACATAAATTGATCACACATCTGGCTACTGCCACCAGATGCGAGATCGCGGCAGTATGGAAACAACCGGATATTCCAATTATTCCCAAGATTAGAAACAGAATTTGGTTTGTTTGCCGGATGGAACAGTTGACGAGTTTGGTTAACGATACCGGTTCAAATTTTCTAAAAGTCTGGGAGCCCTGGCTGGCACAGACAGACATCCCGGGAATAGATATCACCACAATCCTGCAATGATAAGCGGTAAATGCGTTCTCCGGTAATGAAATGGATCCATGACAGTTTAGAGACAGAGAACCCGGAGAGTGAGCGGGATCCAGGCTAGAATAGGCCCCCCCAGAAAGAGGCAGTCAGAGCCGAAGCAGTAGGAGAGAAGTGGTCATGGTTCTCTGAGAGAGAGGTCTACACTAATGTAAACACACAGCGTCCGAATGGAAGATTATAGGTGGAATACCCCTCGAGCCTCCCCACCCCTCCCCTCCCCCCCTTCCCTCCTTGCTAGCTAGCTGGTGTGTCATGTTCCCCTGTTCGTCTTGTGAGTCTAGTATGTCAAGTTTTTGGTTGATTGTATAAAAAAAAACTAAATGCGGTGATGTTGCTGTAGACAATGGATGGTGTTACCATGTAAGATGTATTTCACCCAATAAAATCAAAGTTATAAAAAAAAAAAAAAAAATACAAATGTTTGTCAGTTAAAAAAAAAAAAGGAGTCAAGACAATGGGTGTGAAAATAAATAAAGGAATGGTACTCTGTGTGCAAAAATAAATGATGAGATTAAACAGTGTACTGTATACTGTAAATACCAGATTGCGAAATGGATGATGAACGAAGAGGCAAACAGAGAATCGGGATATAACTATTCAAAGATGCCAGGAGTATCTGAAAGAAAACTATGCTGTCTACAAAGACGCATTGTAATGTGTCTGATTTCAGGAGCGGCTATACCTGGTAAATAAGAGGCAGAAGCACTTAACAGTTTACTTTACAAGGTTTATATACTATTTATACTAAAAGAATAGAGATTATGTAGCTGTTATTTGGGAGGTGAACCCAGTAGACAGTAAATGTTATTGTTCCATATTCCTTTGCATTATCGCACCTACTGTACATAATTGGGTCTTCAAGGTCACAAGCAACAGCATAAAAAGATTGGGAAATTGAAATTATTTTGCTGCATAAAGGTAATTGGATAGATGTTTTGTTCGAGAGGATCTAGACAGCAGGGAATCTAAGGGTGCTAATATATGCCAGGTTTTCAACAGTAACGTGAGAACAAAACAGACTTGGAGGATAGCTCGATGGTTGGGAAGGGAAAATTGGGTCAAAGGCGTGAGTTTTAAGAATTACACATTTTTCAAGTCCATGGGACTTTCTGGTGCATTCCCCTAGTTTACAACTACATTTTATTAAAAAAAAACACTGCCGTTAGATGTACAGCAGGGCCCCCCTTCTCGGCGATCCGCTGATACGGCGGTACAGAGAAGGGGGCCGCCATGTTGAATTTGAAATTGCGCATGCGCAGAACGGGCGGGTGTGCCCGGCGCGCATGCGCAGACTGCAGGTTGCGCATGCAGCGTATAGATCGCACATGCGCAGAACGGCAAAAATGCCGGTTTGCGCATGCGCAGCACTGAAAATCGCCGGATCCGCTTTCCGGCGATTTTCCCTATACGGCGGGCCTCTGGAAAGGAACCCGCCGTATACCCGGGGCCCTGCTGTACTCACTTGTCACGATAAAACCATGTAAGAGTTACGTTTGGCTGCAGTATGGCAACCATGATGTTAACCTTCTTACTAAAATACCTTTTTATTCTGTTTCCCTCTGGCAATGAGGGTGTGTGTCATAAAAAGCTATGGGTCCATGGTTTAAGCGGCAATCAAACAATTAAAGCCAGGCATGTTATTTTCTCATGAACAAACTGCTTACATTAAAATGACAGTGAGAGGGTATAGATACCCAAAATAGATATTCTGGTTATCTGGATAAGATAGTCCTGATTCAGAGCTCATCGTATACATTTCTGACCAAGTGTAACGGAAATTACATTGTATTCTGATGACTCCGTCCCATCAGGGATACTGGAGTCTCCGTCTTTATTTTAAACTTCAGCAGCTTCACTGTATCCGCCAGGCTTTTCTTGCAGTTGCGTTAGCTGACAGGAATATTCGGGGTAATAGAGACCTGTTTGTTCGGTGCAAACCAAGTTTAGACACCTCCACCATTCTTGGGGTGTTTTGTGGATGTGACTCGGTTCAGGTTCCCCATAAGAGATATCTTCATCCTTATCCGTATCCTCATAGGACCGGAAGGGCTACTCTTCCATGGGGTAGGGTTCATTACAGGAACGCCACATCTTGTCCTCCATTTTGGGGCTATCAGGTGTACTTTTCTTCCTGACTTCGGGAGGCGCTATTGCAGCTGTTTTCCCTGTATTCGCTAGAACCTCATCTGGTAGTCCTACAGGTGGGCAGACATTGCTTGTAGTTTGTAGCTCTCACAGGCATCTCTGTAGACTTTTTCTTCTTCCTTACTTTGGTCTGCTTTACAACATCAGCAGTACTGTGCATGCATTCTTTCTCATCAGTGATACTGGATGTGCACTTGCTAAGTAAAACTTCTGCACCTTCCATATGACCACAGCGCAGTTCCTTGGTTCGTTGAAAAAAATATTCCTCTGGCTGCTGCCCTTTTTCTGGGGCTACGTAGGGACCATCCTCATCATCCGAAAAAGGCCTGAAGGGACACTGCTCCGTGTGGCTGTGCTCTTTACACCAGGAACACATTTTCTTCCCCATTATTGCAGAGTCTGTATTTGACTTCAGCTGGGCGGCCATTTTAAATTCCCAGGGTTTTTTTTCCACCAGTGGTGGGGTAGCCTGGGTTACCGTCTGTCGCAGTCCTCCCAGTCCAACTGTGGCGTTGTGGCTTTATCCAGTGCAGTGTGGTTTTCCAGCCTGGATGTGTAGCCCTTTAATTCTGGCCAGTGCTGCACGACATTCTTTGTTTTGTTGCTCAGACTATTGCAGGAACTATGCAGGCAAAAGCACAAAAAAATCACAGACGGTCCCCATGGCCCCTTTGAACTTCAAGGGCCACCTCTCATTCCAACTTCTGACACCATATGTAAGAGACGTGTGCAAAGGTATGCAATGGAGGCCGTTTAAAGTGAAACGAAAATTAGATTTTATTGCGCCTGCCCCTTTAACACAGCAAAAATATTCAAAATAAGCAACAACAAAAAAGCCTACTCCCTTTTGGAGAATATCTACACATGTAGTCCAGCCTTCTCTAACTGGATGTTAGCTAAGCTAATTACCAGCCCCAAATATATATACACAACAGTCCCATAAGAAAGTCTTATCTGTTTCTTGTAGCTGTAGGGGAAGGCCTCTCTGCTTTCCTGGGTTCGCACCCTTGTGTGCTATGGCAATGTCTGCTTCAGGTATAGAGGTTTTGTCCCCTTTGTCTTGCTGTCAGCCTGCAGTCCCTCTGCAGCTCAAGACATCTGTTGTTCCCCAGGTCAGCCCAGTTGTGGACTAGAAACTCTGGTCGGTCCTTCCTGGGTCAGCCCCCATTGTGAGCTCAGGAATCCTCCTCTTGTTTCTGGGAACAGGCCTTTTCTATAGTTCTAATCAGCCAGGTGGAGTCTGGTTGATTGCTGGTGTGCAATTAACCAGCACACTGCTGGATTAAAGGCAAGTTTCTTAACAGGGATAAGTCGCTGTTACATATGGATATATGACATTATCAATATATCTTATTTAGATTTCACATAGCCCTTTTTTCAATATTTTTGGTAATGGTCATTCTAATTATAGTTCCCTCATCTATTTTATATCAGGCCGTCAGTCTTCTGCTATCAAATAAATTGGCAGAGTGTCAACCAGAGAGTATTCATTGTTTTTAATATAAAGGTTTAATTGGTTATTGTCTCAATTAAATGTATAAATATCAATAACAGAAACATGTATATTTTTATACCATTTGAATTGGAATTTATTATACACAGAAAGATGGGACTTGCAGTCTTTCATATACTCACCTGTATAATGAAAATTAATGCCAATTAACAAACAGAGTCTAGTTAGATGTGATTGACAAGGGTATATAAACCATCTGGTCACACATCTAAGCATCACGGTTTCCTAACAAAGCAATTTCATTGTAAAACGCATAGAAGATATTCCGTGACCTTTTGGAGCTATCCCATTTTTGTACTATGTGATGCCACCCTTATGAGGCCTTTGTGGGTAACTCAGAGGGTTGCAGGGGATATATTTGGTGTATTATTAATTTCACAGAAGGTTTGTATATTATTGGCTAGGTCTCAGGAATTTTCTGGGAATTGTTGAGTTTCCTGAGGTAAGTCCATCTCCTGTGCCAGGCACATCTTCTGGGCAGCTTGACTTCTTCCTGGCTAACCTCGTTCATGGCTGCAGAGTCCTGACACTCCCAGGTACACCCTTCTGGGCAGCCCCCACAGCCTCTTGACCTGTCTCTACAAGTTCGGAAACAGGTAACAATGACAAGGACCCAATCCCTTCCTTTTAAAGCCCTGCTCTGAAGTTAATTGTCCACATCCTGGCACAGCATACATCTTGGGTGTGGCATGACTCCCTGCAGAGTGAGGGAGTTAATCCTTCACTCCCTCACAATACATAATCTATTCTAGACTCAGAGTATGTTTGGTGGGGTGGTGAAAAGTAGGTGTTATCTTTCTGGGAGGGATATAGTTTCCTCCAGGCATCTACTAAGGAATTCAGCTTTAGCTTTTATGAAGTATTTAGGGGCTGTTTTGTTATTCTGGGTCTCTGCCCTGGGGGATAGTGTCTAATGCCCTTATGGATAAGTTAGTTCCCCTCTGTGATTAATTTACCTTTCTTTTTCTATTGCAGTTTATCAAAGAAACCCTCAAAGAAAGACCTGCTTGAGTCATTTTGGGGGCACTGGCTATTGTGAAACTGTCTCTTGAATTGAGCATGTAAATATAACATATCTCCTATTGATCATTTTTTTGTTCTAAAATAAATGGAATTCTGTTATGAAGAATAAATGGGATGCTTCATTGTTTGGTCAGCACTGTAGACTTGTGAATATTGTTTATCCATATATAGAGTTGAATCCTTTCCTAAAATGTTCTCTTGTAAATAGTATATTGGCTTTCATGTTTTTATTGTCTTGCATAGCTATTTAAGCTTCTTACATTTTGGGTAACAATCTTAATGTCAGCCATCTGGATATGCTATGGGTAATATTCATAACCCTGAACCCTTTTTGGTGAATACAAGAGTCTGCTTTCACTTGCGGGACAAATGACTATTAATAAATTGTAACAGTCAGCTTGTGGTTGCGGAGTGGTAGTACTGTAAAGTATTAAAGAAAACATTGTGAGGGTGAGAAACACTGACTATCAGGAAACTTAGTATAAGGGATCTTTTCGATACCTAAGATGGACGCTGTCAGGAAGTGACATCATCCTCACAGAAGCAATCGTTACCTTCTTGCTCCCTGGCAAATCCTGCCCTCCGTTGCCGACAGGAAGTGACTTCACCCCCACTGAAGTAAGCGTGGCCATCTTACTTCCTGGCAAATCCTGCCCTTACCCCCCGACAGGAAGTAAGCCTCACTCTGGCTCTCATTGCCAACAGCTGCCCCTGGCCTTTAAATAGCAGGCAGTTGCTACCTGGGTTTGCTGGTTCAAAGTACTTGTACCTTGTCTCGTCTGAGGTCTGCCTTGCCTTTGTTTTGCCTGTCTCGACCTTGGAACTGAATCTGACTACCCTTTGTCTGCCTTGACCTTGGAACCGGACCTGACTCTCCTTTGCCTGCCGTCTACCTCGACCCCGGAACCGTACTTGACTACCTCTACATCCCAGGACTCTGATCCCAGGCCAAGTTCAGTGTATTACTCCCTACCTCTGCCATGTAGGTCCATATCCTGTCCTGCAGTCAGCAACGTTACTTAGTAATAAAGAGCAAAAAGGTACTGGCGTCAATGGACTAAGCAGCACGATAAGCTCAACAAATTAAAGAGCAATGGGGCCAAAAAGTCCATTATAAAGGGGTACGTCATGTGAGCAACTGCCTACTCTTGCTTCAAACCCGTAACTCAGATAACCCTGTCTACTTAGAACTTTTCTGAAGTACTAACTGATATAACAATATCGCCTCTATACTTTAGGTGCAAAAGTACGCATATGTACGTGATTTTCAGGGCAAGCTCTTGTACATATGCATTTAACAGTAAGACCCAATTGAGACTACCATGAGCTGCCCTGATAGTCTGACTATGCCAGCGTGTAGAGGGTTTGTTTGAGTTATTTATTTGGGACTGAGCTAGTAAAGTGCTGTCTAGAAATGACATTCCCAGTATGCTCCTATATGTTTTCTAACCCTTTCGGGACCCCCTGTCCTGACCCAGGCCCCACATTCCCCCATAAACCATATAAATAGACTCCTGTAACCTTATAATATACTGTATGCCCTGAACATTATCGTGTGATAGTTCCAACCTGGTGCTCTGAGACTTATTTTGTTCCATTCCAAAGGACTAATAGTCTCTTACTGAGGGTTGGTCAACACAGGTAAGACCTGAGCTCGGGGATTTCGAGCCTCCCCAACTGTCGCCAAGGCTACTCACCCCATGGATCTTGGTGGCCACCCGCTTGGGGAAGAGGGCTTCTTCACCAAGGTCCAGGTTAATTTCACTGCCACATGAGCCTCTGGGTGTGCTGTGGGCCTATCCTGCCTATGTTCCAGTCCCAGCTCCTCGAGATAATGCACTCCTCCTTTGTTCCTGATCAACTTTTGATGGCTGTTTCTGTTTATCACCAGTCAGAAAGGAAATTCCCAGTTTTTCCTTAACTGTCTGGGTAAAATGAGGAGTGTCACACCGTTGAACACCATTTTGGCCTTCTCTCTTGCTGCCAACAAGATTTTTTTTCCTTGGCCTTATAATAGGGGAGAACAAAATCCAAACCTCTTTTATATTGCCTGACCTTTTCAGTGATCACACAATAGTTTATTGTGGACGTAAAATTAAACTATTAAAATCTAGTCCATAGAAATTGTAACCTTCAGCTATTTTTTGTTGACCTTTTCAACTGCACTTGGTTCAGAATCAATTTGATACCAAACCCTGATTTTGAACTCGACTATTCCCAGTCAGAGTTCCTAAAAATCTGTGATAGCCATGCTCCACTGTGCAGAGTCAGAGGCCGTGGGGCACATCTTCCCTGGGTTACATCCATTCTTATCGAGCTTTACCGCTATATATAAATAAAGAGCCCTGCGACATGCCACAGAGAAAACTAGACTTGCAAAATCACAATACTACACTGACAATTTTTATCAAAACACATAAAATCCTGCAAAATTTTGTAAAGTCATCAATAATATTTTTGAGCCCTGTAGCCATCAATAACCTTCCATTATAAAAAAAAATTACGTTGTAATTTTGTCTGATCATTTAGCCATAGCCAACGCTTAAAATTAATATTTTGTGGGGTGTGCTACTTACTTATTATCATCAAGATACAAAAATGATTTTCATCTGGAAGCCCAGACTGAGTGCACTCCTATATCAGTACCCCCTCCTCACTATACTTATGAATTTCAATTTAGCCCAGTGTCTGAAGAGAAGATTGTACATGAGCTCCTCAAACTCAAGCTAAACAATGAATGTGGGCCTGACCATCTAAGTTCCTACATCTTCGAGACTCCGTCATTGCTAAATCAATTGCCTCCATAATTAACATAATTATGTCTTCCGGACAAATCTCTAAGGCTGGGAAACCCGCTAAAATTATCAATGTCTTCAAAAGTGGTGACAAAGACATTGTCTCAAACTACTGACCTATCTCTATTCCACCTCTATTAAGTATGGATAAATTCAGGGAACCAAAATCAGGCCTAGGAGAGAATATCTTAAAACCACTAGTCACCAACAGCTTCAAACAAGATCCCACAGATTTCTTCAAACTTAACAACGTCAAAAGAAATACCATCCAGCACACTACTAGTTACAATGAATGTAGAATCCCTGTACAGTAACATCCCCCACAAGGATGGCACTGAGGTATGCTTGCACTTCCTTGTAACATCTCCCCTAGATCAGAAATATAGTGCTAAAGTAATTGGAAGGCAGAGCAAGACTGCTCTAACTTTGCAACACCCACTCACTAGCTTCAGGAAGGGGCGGGCTCAAGGACTGTACCCATCACCGATAGGCTTACACAGGCCATGAGTCACCACTTTACTTCCATCACTGACAAGTGAGCGAAAAGGGGGGTCAATGGCCCATAGCTTAACCCATGAAGGTCCTGTACTTACTAGGGACTTACATCACAGATACACTGTGGGATAAAGAGACATTTTTTAACGTTTCAAATGTAGGAAGCATTTCTAAAGTGACAGGCCCCTTCCCCTTCTGATAGGCTCTGGCTCTTGAGCCCCACCCTCTCTCTAGCAGTGCACCAATTGAATCTAGTAACTGCCCAGTCAACCATATTCCAGAAACTACATTGCCCAAAATGCTGGGCAAGAACTGAATTAAATTACCCAGAGCAAGTGATCGATTACAGGAGAACGGATCGATCTGCAGCTTAGCTAATCACTTGTAAGTGCGCAGATTGTATTGATGCACATATTGAACGGGTTATTTATTTATTTGTTTTTAAACGGCAGCTTGAACTGCAGCTTTAATATACAAAAACACAGTGCTTGGGTTACAGAAAAAGCTTACAAGAACATACAGTTACAATAAATGCAGAAAGTTGCATCAAAATAAAAAAACTTATCGTATAACCTGGATCAGCTCTTTTCCCAAACGGTCTTGAGTGGAAATTGAGATTACACGTGTTCCACCATGGACACTCCCTTAGTTGAAAGCTAACTCATAATTAAAAGTAGGGCTTTATATTCTAAATTCCCTTCATTTAGATCAACATTAGCCCACCCCTTTCATCAATCACAAATGACAGTTTTCCGACTTAAAAGAAAAAAACCTGTTCTTTTGACGTTTAAAGTTGTCTGAATATAGAAACACGTTCCTAACTTTATTTCTAGAATACTTGGAAAAACGTGATTCATATGAATATGTTCAAGCAATTTTGCCGAATGTAACAAGAATAATTTTGATCAGCTTGCTAAGTTCGAGCGAGAAACAGATATCTGTATTTGGCACCTCCTAATCATGAAGGGTTTGACATAATTTCATTTGTCTCATTGCAACTGTTACAAATAACTATTTGTTATTCTTGAGATGGTACAGTATGTAGGGCTTGATATAATAAAAGAGCCTGTGTGTGTGTGTGTATTTCTGTCAGTCTTAGCTCCAAGACCATGAAACCTAGACAAAGAACAACTCCTGCTCTCTTCCCAATTGGGCTAAAATATACTAGTGACATTTTTACATTTAGAACCTACGTCTGTAACAAAGGAGTCATTTGGTTGCATCTTTTGATCAAAACACGATTCAAGCCTGCCAACCTCGTCAAGGCAAACTCTGTTTACCATTTACTGACACTTAATAAAATTAAAAAGAAAAGCGCAAGGAACTCTTATGGTATAGTATGATTGAATAAAATAGTTGAATGATTACAAAGGTAAGATATATACGTACAAAATAAAAATAGGTTAAAAGCAATTAGTCATAAACTGTATGTCACTGGTAAGCTCCGGGGTCATCACGTCACCATCCGATCAGGGACATCAAGTTAAGCAGGATATGCAGAGACCGTCCTCCCTGGACCACAGAGGGAGCTGCCAGGTGAGGAAATCCTCCACGGAAGCCATCTGTACCTCGGTCGAGTGAATCTCTGTTCTGCTGCACTACTGCAGTAGCAGAACCATAATGATACGCAGCTTGAGAAAGTGTAAATTGAAACTATTCAATAAAGAGGTGAATGGAGCAGACCTGTTTAGATACATTTGTAGCCAGGTATCCTCTGGGCTACTAATACTCTGCCTAACACAGAAGTCTTGGTACCAGCGCAGGCAGTGTTAGGGTTAAATCTGCCCATACTTGCTGCAGTAAACAACTACCTTGAGTGACGGGGGGGCGGGGGGGGTGCTAAGGCCTGGGTACTGCCCTATCAGGAGCTCAGACCTAGGACCCTCCCCTGGATACAAAAGGGGATGCAGCCTAAATACTGGTGGTTCTCTTTCCATCCCCTCCCTCAGGGGATCAGCTACCCCATATTTCACCAGGAAGTATGGGAATCAAGGACAGATCTTTGGGGCTTCAAGCCCAGGGACAAAGAGAGCAGCAAACTGCGAGGTGATCTTCTGCTGGGTTATGTAGGGTCCAGTGGAAGTGAGTCTCTCTTGCTGAGAAAGAGCATGCTGTGATGTGTTGCTGTATACTATAGTGTATAGTGCTGTGAAGAAATAAACACCAAGTTGCTGTTATATACTCCTGCCTGAGGCTGCAGTTTCTTCAGGGAGGGAGTGAATGTTTTCCACAGGGGTTTTCCTATAGGCCCTGTTGGAATGGAGGCGCTGTACCAGTGAGAAAGAACCACCCAGCACTGAAAGCCTGTCCTGTTAATCCCCAATCAACACCTGCAGATGCTCAGGGCCTTCCTGTGAACCAACAGGTAGTACCATCACCAGGTAATCCCAGTGATTCTCCCTTAGGGTGGGGGAACATGGGTTACACATATATTAAGTGGTAGATCCATGAAACCAACAGGAGTTCAAAAGAGCCCAATTTAGAGCACAACCGTAATACAGAGCACCCATCCAATGGGTCACAAGAGACTATAGAGATCCCCTGAAAATTGTTGTGGGGAAGAGCGCTGGGCTTCTATAACCACGTGGCAGGGTGCACAGACATTGACGGCACCGTCATAAGCCCTGACTAGGGGGCTACTTTTACATCCACCACCCACGAGGGGACTTAACAGAGTACGGAAAAAGTGTTTTGCATTAAGAAATAATCACAGTTGGTTGTAAACAATGGTTTTTTTTTTTGTAGCATGCTGTAAAGCGCTGTGTACATGAATGGCATTATACAAATAAAGTTATACGTGCATACAGTACTGAGTGTTAGCATTCTTGTGATGTTTAAGCCAGATCAATGTGTTGAACTAATAAGCATGCATTATCCACAGATCAGGAGGGTAAAACACAAGAAGGGGCTGCCAAGTCATAAGACATTCACAAGATGTTGCTATCATCAACAAAGTTTGTGCTTTTAAAAAGTTTTTTACAGGATTTAAATTAGGGATTAATCAGCAGATGAACTGCGTTATTTTCAGCTCGAGTTACCCACAAGTTTCTGAAGTTACCGGGTTAAATCTCCCTCTGGTAACTTCACAGGTACGTACGTATATCGGAAATTGGTTGTTTCCTGAAGTTCAGCTCTAGAGGAAACCCCGGTTCCAATACTGTTTATGTTGGTAAATTTGGTGATATGTGAAATAAATGTGCCTAAAGTGTTTCACACCAATTACAAATGTATGCAGTGCACACTGATGCATATTTGCCACATGACTTTAACTCCAAATAGGAAACCCCACAAATTATGAAAAAAATGTCATAAAATCAAAGGTTTAAATATTTTTGCAGAAGATAAAAAAAAAAAGTTTTACAAAAATATAAAAAGTACTTTGGCCATTCACGTGGCATGAAATTGAGAGTGATCAGATAAATTCTACTGGTGGTATTTAAGAGGTATTGCCTATCTTCACTGTTCCTATAATCAGGGCCGCCAAAGGGGGGGTCTGCCGGGGTTGGTGTTCCGGGCCCGCTGGCTGGGCACGGCCAGCCGGCAAGGGATGCAAATTTCCCCCGACCTCTGGCTGGGCCCTTCTGCAGGTCGCGGCCGGACCCTGGCTCTGAGCTGCCTAGGGTTGCCAGTTCTCTCTCCCTGTTTTGACGCGCCGGGTCCTCTGACGTCAGCGCCGGAAGCCAGTTGGGCTTCTAATGTGGGCCGGCGTGAGGGAGGCCCAGCATGCGTCAACCTCAGACTCCTCGATCACGGCCCCTCTCTCCCCTCTGCAGCCAGCGGCCCCCGCACTGCAGCCAGCGGCCCCCCCTCTCCGCCCCTCTGCAGCCACCATTCCCCCCCAGTCACCAGGCCAGACCTGACGCCATCCCCAAGGTAAATTTTAATTTTATTGGGGAGGTGGGGGTATTTTGTATATGTATTGGGGAGGTGAGGGTATATTTTATATGTATTGGGGTGGTGGGGGTATATTTTATATGTATTGGGGGGGTGGGGATATATTTTATATGTATTGGGGGGCTTGGGGGTATTTTTATATGGGTTGGGGTATTTTTTATATGTATTGGGAAGGGTTGTTTTTTTATATGTATTGTTCTTTTTCTTAATTTTTTTTTTTTTTTTAGATGTATCGGGGTCTTTTGTAAATGTATTGGGGTATTGGGGTCACACACACACACACACACACACACACACACACACACACACACACACACACACACACACACACACACACACACACACACACACACACACACACACACACACACACACACACACACACGTGTATATGTAGCCCCAGGCCCATATTTACCACCCCCCAGGCCCATACTGACACCCCAGGCCTTTTGTGACATTGGCTGTAGCATTGGGTATCTTTGTCTTTTGTTGAAAATATTAAAATAAACAGATTGGTTTGTAATGTTTTTTTCCCGTATTACAATAAGAAGGAAACAGTTAAGTAAAAGTTTTGCGCTCGTTTTTTTTTTTTACGTGGTAGGTGCGTATGGGTTGGGAGGTTGCGTATGGGTTGGGAGGTTGCGTATGGGTTGGGAGGTGGGGGGGGGGGGGGCTGCTCCTTTCATTTGTCCTGGGCCCCATGATTTCTGTTGGCGGCCCTGCCTATAATTGTTAATAATATGGATATCTGCCATTAAATACACACACCAAAATCAAAACACGAAATGGCATCATTTCAACTTAACACCATTGCACCTCATAAGTAGAAAGCTGTTAAAACAAAGACTACCTCCCAACGAAAAGAATTGTTACATGACAAGTGAACAAACCTTTAGTAAAGAAGCGGATATCTTTGCTTTAGTGATACCTATAGACAATGTTGCTATAGTGATACGGTGATACCTATAGACAATAACGGCGCCAACCTCGCGCCACAGGGCACTGGATGTTTACCAGGTCAATGTGAGGGGTGCAGGGACCTGCTGAGTAATAAGCCCCGCCCACATCAGCTAGGTCACCCCCACGTGTAAACGGACCCGCCCCCTAGCACCGCCTACGTCCGCTTTCTTTTCAGGTACCACGTGACCCCGGGGAGTGACGTAAGAGGAAGAAGACGCCATTAGAGGGAGGCGGATAGACGGTTTCCGAGTCCTTGGCCTGTCACATATACTGCCCCCGCCGCGCGTTTCCGCTCCCGGGACAGGTGTCTGCTCCAACAGGGCTGCTCTCCCGCGGCTGCGTGTGGGCTCCCGTGCGGCCTGGGCTCCGTGTTCCGTTCACTACTTCTCTTTAGTCGTGTCCATGGCGGCGGCGGCAGGAGGAGGAGCAGCGGGGGGCAACAAGACGTACTCGTTCAAGGTGGTGCTGCTCGGGGAGGGCTGCGTGGGGAAGACCTCCCTGGTGTTGCGGTACTGCGAGAACAAGTTCAACGACAAGCACATCACCACCCTGCAGGTGCGGGGGGAGGGGAGAGACGGCAGCTGTCACCTTGTACCCGGGTGTAGATAGGGATAGGCAGGGTGTGCTAGCGGCTGTCACCTTGTACCCGGGTATAGATAGGGATATAGGCAGGGTGTGTTGGTGGCTGTCACCTTGTACCCGGGTATAGATAGGGATATAGGCAGGGTGTGTTGGTGGCTGTCACCTTGTACCCGGGTTTAGATAGGGATAGGCAGGGCTGTGCTGAAAGCTGTCACCTTGTACCTGGGTATAGATAGGGATATAGGCAGGGTGTGCTGGTGGCTGTCACCTTGTACCCGGGTATAGATAGGGATATAGGCAGGGTGTGCTGGTGGCTGTCACCTTGTACCCGGGTGTAGATAGGGATAGGCAGGGCTGTGCTGAAAGCTGTCACCTTGTACCTGGGTATAGATAGGGATATAGGCAGGGTGTGCTGGTGGCTGTCACCTTGTACCCGGGTATAGATAGGGATATAGGCAGGGTGTGCTGGTGGCTGTCACCTTGTACCCGGGTATATATGGGGATAGGCAGGGCTGTGCTGAGCGTGCCTGTACATATTACACACTTCCTAGTTTACATGTAATGGGAAACCTGGACCCCGAGGGGACATGTCTCGATGGGTGTCATGTGATTTTATCACACACACGGTTTTATTATTGTGACTACAGTCAAGTTTCACTCTGAAGGCAAAATTTGTTAATTAACCTTGTTACTTATGGACTTGTTGTGTTTTTTTTTAAATGAGATCTGGTTACTTGGATCCCAAGTGTAGGCAGTTGGTAGCTATGCTCCTGGGGTGATGTACATTATCAAGTTGTGAGCAACACGTCTCTGTGGACACTGTATTATAAGAAAGGCCTCCCATCCCATACGTGTCAAACAAACTGATTTATTTAAGGCATTGGTATATCCTTAGGCTGGGCTTATAGTGCTGGCGATTTAGCGACGCAACGTTGTGTCAAAACCAGCGCATTGCCGCTGTTGCATGCACTTATTGCAAGTGCGACGCCCTGATCGCTGGAAGTCATCTCAATTTGATTTTTCCTGCGACCGTAGTCTGCCGTCGCCAGCACTATAAGCGAAGCCTTAGGCCGCGCGTATAGTGCCGTCTATTTGCGACGGGTGCCGTCGCCACAGACGAAAGTAAAATTTTGCTGGGTGGCGGCGTCGCAGGTTTCCGGCCATTTGATTGGTTTATGTGCCGTCACATGAGGCGACAGCCCTTGAAAAATCACATTTTGTTGGCTACCAGTTTTGGCGTTGTCGCTCCGTCAATATAAGCGCACGCGGCGGCAATGCATTTGTTTTTGGGCGACGTCGCCAGCACTATAATCTCGGCCTTAGTCTCACTGCCACACATTGGCCTGTTAAGTCAATAACCAGTCATGATATTGGGCTGTACATGAATATTGATTTCAACAGGTTGTGGTTGTCTCTTCCCCCTCCTTTGCGCTTCCCTTCTTATTGGATATTGCCACATTGTTATGAAACCTGTGATGAGTTATATTGGTATTCCCACTTGAAGGAAGGCAGTGTCTCTGCAACTATTGTATTTTTTTTAATTAAAATTCATTATTGTAACTGTGCCTTCCTGCTATGTCCTTTGCTTGAACCCATGGCTACAGATTTGATGTCTGCATGTACTAGTTACTGTACTTGTAATATGCCTAACAAGGTAGTGAAGAAGTGAAACTTCATTGTGTTGTAATTCTTCACCATTAATCTAGCAGCAAAGGCTTTTTGATGCAACTGGTAATGGGGTCCAACCATTTAAACTTGGTTGTGTCAAATGTGTACCGTCTTTCCTTGGCTGCTGTAAAGGCTCACTTAAGAGGGGCCAAAAACTCCTTTGGTAATAGCTAATCTTGTGGTAAGAAATAAATCGAAACTTTTTGTATGTATACAAGGCATAAATCATACTAGGAGCATGGGAACAAAAATATTTGACAACTGCATACAAAGAATGTTTGGGGGGGAAGAAAAAAAAGCAATTGCTGTTTTACATCGGATGGAGCACCGATACCTCTTATTGACGCTTGGTGAATCCTACTGCTTTTTGTGTAGATTTGCAGAATTAAAGATTTTGCTGATATCTGAACAATTGAACCGTGAGAACTTGCACAACATACAACTTTTTTTTTCTTTTCTTTCCAGTATTTCTTTAACAGAAAGTTTCTCACACTTTGTTTTAGCACTATCTTTAAATGTCCTCTCTCGTCTAGAATGATTAGATTAATTAGGTGCTAAAGGACCCTTAATCCTCACAATGACTTTTTGTCCATAAAAAATACTTTAGAAGTGTATTTGTGTTAGGTGTGGTTCAGTATGTCTGCAAACATTTGATGCAAATGAGTCTGTGGTGGAAGATTTGTCAAAATAGTAGTGCCAAACATCAACATAAGGGCTTTTGTACACACTTGAAGATTTATTTATTTTAGGGAGCTGGTGCGTTGGAGTTGATTTTGATCGAGATGGAATTAATGCAATCACAAGATTTACTCTATTTTTGTTGTAATAACCTGTCAATCAAATTCTGCATTGAGGTACACACCGTTCCATCACCAAAATCTGAAAAGGAAATGGTACTGTGGTAATGTAACACATCTGGCAAGACAGAAGTAAAGGGTTATGGTTGGTTTCTGAAATGTAACTATTGCTCAAAGGCAATATTTGTATGCATAATTTAGCCATGTGAACTATTCCAGTATTAAAACACACATACACAGGTCAAGATCACATCCTTTATTAGCTAATGTCATTTTAATTTTTTGAGGTGGGGTGAATTGTTGAGATGCTTCAGTGAAAATGTAAAAGCCAGTGTTGCCTTTTCAGCCATTTTATAAATGAATTGCTGGTAGATGACTCACTGTCTCCGCTACCTGATTTATGTGCTATATCTATATCTCTCTCTTGTATTACCTTATGCATTGGAGCTACTGAAGTACTTTTCCTTTACTCCAAAGATGTACCTTGCACTACTTTTTTGGTCCACAATTGCCCTGAAGCTGTTTGCAAGAGGGATGTTGACGGTGCATATAAAGCACTTATTAGACTCCTTGAATAGAGCATTATTTTTCCAAACAATTTTTATTTTTATTTATTTTTTTGCTGATATTTATTTTTTCTTTGTGTAATCTACCATATTCATATTGTTCCGTTTGAACAGCATCACTATAGTTTAAAGCAAGTTGTGTTTTTTGTTGCCTTATATTGTATAGACATCAAGTATGTTTCCAAACAAGAGAATGCCACATAACTTTAACAGCATTGTTCAGCAGGAACTTAGAGTACAGAAAAAATGTTTTGCATTAAGATATAATTACAGTTGGTGTGAATAGTTATTTTCTTGCATCCATGACTACTGTGATGTACTGTACTATACAAATAGATGTGTGGTGTGAGACACATATGTATTTATTGAACTAATAAACATGTGAATAATGCCTGAAGCTTTAGCTTTCAGGAGGGAAAAGTGTGTGTGTGTGTGTGTGTGTGTGTGTGTGTGTGTGTGTGTGTGTGTGTTAACAGGTTTAAATCTCCTCTGGTAACTTCACTGATCTTGGAAATTGGGTGTTTATTTTATTTATAAAATATTTAACTAGAAAATAATACATTGAATTCTCGTTTTCAAATATGTCCTGGGCACAGACTTGTAATGACAATAAATTGTTATGTTTACAGATATTTCAAGGATAGTTGGGGACAATGTTATGGCGAATTTAACAGACCATTAACCGTTACAGACTAGATTCAAATGCGAGACAGGCGAAAGGAAGTATTGAATGAAGAACTTTAAAGTGGAGGCGGTTTTGAGTCTGTTAGTTTGGTCCAGTCGTATGGTGCCCTGGAGCCGAAAATAGTGCCGTTCAGCTCTGGAAACCCCAGTTCCAATACTGTTTGATCCTATAGAATCAATGTAAGACCGCGATTATAGTGGCGGAACGCATGACGTCGCGCGAAACCTGCACTGAGGTCCGAGGTAACGGGGAGTCGTGGCCATGATGTCACGTGAGCTGTTCGTCCTCATTAGCTGAACCACGCACATGACCGGCCGTTGTGGCGGCAGACAAAATTCTTGTCTTCTCGAGTCGCGGTCGCACGCACTATGGGTGGCATGAGGGTACATTTGTTTCCGGAGATGCGCGCAGCCACTATTATCGCGGCCTAAGGCCTGGGTCCCGCTGCTTCCGACGGTGCGCGTCACTCACCGGACATGAGTTTATCCCGAGCCGGCCCCAGTCCCTCCTCCCTGCAGGGCTCGCTACACGCTGTGACGCGTCAGCCGGCAGGGGATGCAAGAGAATTGTAATCCCCAGCGGCGACGCATCACATGGTGTGGCTGTGAGACAATGAGGAGGCTTCGGGGAGAGGGGGGAGGGAGCAGCAATTTGTCTTCTGCGGCACCAAGGGAGCCCCCCCTGCTCCCTCCCACAGACTCTCTTCTGTGTGTGACACTCTCCTGAGACACACTCCGGCACAGTGTGATGGCCCCTCTTTGCCCTCCCCTCCCTCCTCCACAGACTCTCTCCTCATAGTCTGTCTGCAGATGCACGGGGGTGGGGGGAGGCTTCGGAGAGCGGTTAAAGCAGCTGCAGCACCAAGGGAGCCCTCCTGCTCCCTCCCACAGACTCTCCACCGGGAGGCGGGGGAGGGAACCCCCTGACACACAGTGTGATGGCCCCGCCCCCGACGTCATTGCCGTGCCCCCCCGACCCATTTTGGCCATGCCCCCCGCTCCAACTCCCTACAGTCCGCAGATAGCGGTCAAGTGCCTCTCCATGCGCCGCCTCTCTGCAGTGCGGGTGTGTGGTCTGAGGCAGTGGGGCCTTAGCCTAAGGTAGGTGTAAGGGGTGTGGGTTTTTTTTTTATGTATGTAGATGTACTTGGAGTGGTTGTGCTGGAAGGTTTGTTTTTTGCTTAATGGGCAGTCCAATGTAGCGGATAACACTTTTTTTTTTTTTTTGTTATCTATCTTAAACCTGCCACTTTGAAGCAGTCTATAGAAATTTAAAATAGCTGCTGTTTCAGTTCCTGCAACATAGTTTTCTTTATATCAGAATTTCAGCAATACAGTGTAAAAAACTGCTGATAAATGAATACGTTAATATTGGCCATAATAGGAAAGAGACTGTTTTGTACATTAATACTTTGTTCTAACTAATTGGCGAATTCATGTTTAAGATGCCACTTAATTTAAATTAATTGTAACAGATTCTGTTGTCAAGGGCAGCTAGCAAATAGGTAATTTCATTACAAATCCTTTGGCTTATTGACAAGGTTGTATGTTTGTCCTTTTTACCTCTTCTGTGAGTTGGTTATGTATTTAGCTGGGCTTTCGCAACATCTAATTGCAATTTGGCATGTCCATTTTAAAGTGAAGTGTGAAGTTACATTTGGAAAGTTAGATGCAGTAAACACTGGCTGCTAAGGCCCCGCTCCTTCAGTCAGCGCACGCACACTGCAGACAGGCGGCGTGCTGACAGGCGATATGTGGTCTGTAGGGAGCCGGGAGCGAGGGGGGGGGGGGGACGGGAGTTGTGGTAAAACTTTGCCAGATCGTGGTGCCGTGGTAATAGCTATTTTAAACGCTAAGAGACAATTTAGTTTAAAATTTTCGTTTGCTGTTATACGTAAATGTAGCAGGAAACGTTGCTATGGTATCAGAGAGCGTCTTCAGCGAGATTTCAGCATGGACTCCTTGTAACTTTTTTATGTTGGAAGTTTCTGAATCTTTCACCTATACCTTTTTTTTTTTTTTTTTTTTTTAAATGTGTGTATATATATATATATATATTTAATCTGCTAAATTATTTTACTGCTGCATGCGTCTTTCTTTCCTGTGTTTATTTAAATACTGAGACCCCATTAGCTGTTTTTTCCAATAAAAAGCATAGTGTAAACCCCAATGTTTCTCAACCCTCTAACCATGTTTTGGGGATAACCCCAAAGTCACACTTGGAAATCCATTGTTTTTTTTTTTTTTTTTTTTTAAATCAATCTTGTGCCCCAAGAAGGTGGCTGAGAAACACTTCTTGAACTTAATGACTGACGGGTCATTCAGTTGGTTAAGGATCCTAGTAAGAACAGCATGGGAGTGTCTGATGTTGGCACTGTTCTGTATTTTGAGTACGGCAGTCTCAAGTGTATATCTGGAATTTTTTTTATTTTTTTTTCAGGCGTCATTTCTAACAAAGAAGCTAAACATTGGAGGAAAGAGAGTGAACCTTGCTATTTGGGTACGTATTTTGTATACAGAAGCAACGCCGCACACCATTCACGGTGTATATTTTAAGTACTAATGCTGGATAAAGGGTTAATTATCCATCGGGATTCACTCATTTGTGTGTAGGTTTATGTTGGTGGTGTTTCATTATCACTGCCAGTTAATTAGATTTGATGCACCAGTATATATCTTGAGTGATCTGCACAGAGGTGTCTTTTGTCCTAATAGTAGTATAACTCATTGTTCTCTACACTTTTCCGTTTTCTATTTTTTCATGAACTGGATTGTGCAAGAGTGACCAGTACCAGTGCCAAGGAGGACTCTATTTTGCAAAGGCCGTACACTGTATTGTTTATCACTAGTGGTATACATTTAGTATAGAAAGTTATGAGTCTGGTTATTTGCATCATCTTTTGGCCTCGCTTTATTTTGTGAACGTAATTTTTTTTTCTTGTATGTCACTGACGGTGTACGCAGCACTATACATATAATTTTTGCAGCCATAAATCCCTGTGCCGTAGAGCTTACAATCAATGTTTTTGGTGCCTGAGGCACAGGGAGATAAAGGGACTTGCCCGAGGTCACAAGGAGCCGACACCAGCACTTTGACTTCTTGAACCTTATTCCAAATAAAGGACTGCACCATATATATTAACACCTTGTGTGCCAGTCTGCCTTCTCTGGCACCAAAGGGGTTAAAGGAATTCTTAAAATAAGAGGATGATTTTTTTTTTTTTTAAGTAGTTTTGTGGGATGCGCGTCACCTATTTCTGTATGCATTGAGTGATTTTGAGAAACATACTGATAATTTATTTGTAAAAGTAGTATGGTTCATACAAATTTTAGGAAATTGGAGAAAATGGCTTTCTCAAAACAATATAGTCGGTAAGTGTTGCCCATGGTGAATTTAGATTCATGCCAAACCCTAAACTGGGATGTTGGACTGACACGTGTGTGCAACAACGTACTAAACTCAAGTTTAATTTTCTTCCAGCAACGTAATTTGTCTTTGAAACACACAATACACCTATAAGCACAGTAGCTCTATCCAAATTTGATACCGGCCTATTTGTAAGTGTTAGTGACTCTTGATCATGCCGGCGGGATACCTCAACTGTTGAGCTGAGAATCAGTGGGGGTTTTATGATTTATAGTCATTACTAAGGTAGTATGTTGGTGAATGTAGTATAACGACATTTTTGCAAAACAGTGTTTTCAAATTTCAACTGAATATGATTGGTTACATACCGAAAGACCTGCACAAAATGTAAATAATGGTGGAGTGTATAGGGTATTGGTATTCATATTTATTAATTGGATAGAGGTGAAGTCCATTATGCACATTTTCATTTCCTTTTCTGTACACAGGACACCGCAGGTCAAGAAAGATTCCATGCACTTGGTCCCATCTACTACAGAGACTCCAATGGAGCTATTTTAGTGTATGACATTACAGACGAGGACTCTTTCCAGAAGGTATGACTGATTCAACACACCACCCGTGAGTAGTAAACCGATAACAGAACATGTTGCCAGCTTTACACACCACTTTTTTTTTTTTTTTTTTGTTTCAGAGCCAACTCTTTTGTACAATACTAGGAGAGGTTTAGTAGTGGCTGGTACATGGTGTTGGGGTTCTCTGTATTAAAATGTGGAATTTTGCAATAACGTTACAGCGGTAGTGCTTTTTCACAGCTCAGGATAAGTGCGGGTATATTTACTGTACAATAGGTATCTTCTTGATTCGGGAAAAGGAGTGGCTCAGTGAGTAAAGACACTGACTGGTACTGAGTTTGAAGCAGGGGAGCCTGGTTCAATTCCCAGTGTCGGCTCCTTGTGACCTTGGCCAAGTCACTTTATCTCCTTGTGCCTCAGGCATCTAAAACATACATTGTGAGCTCCACAGATCAGGGACTGTGTCTGCAGAATGTCTCTAAAGCGATACGTAAAACTAGCAGCGCTATACAAGAACAAACTATTATTAATTAAAATAGTTTGCACTTAAACATCTAGAGAAACCAAACTACATGTGGTACAAAAATGTTCTGGGTATTCCAAATTTAGCAGGACACATGCATACAAATCTGTCATAATATTTAAGTTGCTTATGTGCTGCCTTCTATTATTTATGCCATTCTGAATAGCATATACATAGCTGAGTTTTTCACCTCTGTTTGAACATGTTCTCAGGGTCCATGTATTTATTTATTTTTGTCTTTCCGTCCTGTGCTCGTTTGAATCTAGACTTTTTTTTTTTTTTAATAATCCTGTTAATTCCGGAGAAGCTAATCATGAGTTCTGTGACGGCTGACTGAAAATGCCTAACTTTTTTCTTTCCTGTATACTCCACCCTAACGATGGGCGTCAGTGGGGAGGGGAGGATTTATATTTGCCTTAACTCTTGCATGACGAGAACAGTCTGCAAGTATAGTTAATGTGCACTTTCAGAGCTGCTGTACATGAGCTCACGTGTCTTCTGATGTATTAACCAGTGCTGTTTGTGAACACTGCTACAGATTAATGTTGAACATTTTATTTCACCTATTTTCAAAAGCTTTTGGCTTTAAAATGGAATCGATAAAAACTGTGGATCGTAAATTAGCATGCAATATGGAGAAATGCAAACTCTTCTCCTCCCTCTTATGCCACATATATATGGAGGAATATCTGGCTAAATCAATTGACCCAAACTTGCTCTTGTCTTGGATTAGGTTACCTTTTTGTTTACTGCTGATCCTGTGCCTCTTTTTTGTTATGGTTCGTGTCTGTTTGGGAAGACCCAGGTGTCTTAAGAAGTGACACTTCTTGAGCCACATTCTTCACTTTAATGCATGTGAAGTTAAAGCAAAAAGCAATCGGAAAGGAAGAACCGCTAATGATGCAGAGATTTGTGCATTGGAGGTGCAAGGTTGTGCCCCACAGATTGCTTTTTTTTTTTCCCCTTTTAAAAATTAGGTAAAACATTGTTATTCAATCATGAAAGTTTTCTAGAATAGGATACTGAGAAGATATGTATATTTTAGAGGTCGTACAAGAAGAGCAGACACCTTTTCAAACCTTTCTTTGTGTGCGGATGGGGGTTCCAGCAGGGAAATTGGGGAAACCGTATGGCTGTTGGGCTCAGGGCTTGCACCAGCAGCCAATGATGTGGTTTTCTATTTGTGACAGAAGCAGCATAATTGTACTATAGCGCCATATATGTAGGGTGTGTTGTTGTTTTTTTTCTTCTCTCGTTTCAATTGTCTTTAAAAACAGTTGATACACAGATATTGGTGTACATTGGCTTGGGTAAAATGAATAAGAACACATTTCCAGGTGGGATTGCTGCTATAAAAATTCAGTTTGTGTGTATATAAGTGTACCTTAACACACTGAACATGTTCAAGAATATAGCAACTTATTTCCAGGACACTGTTTTTTTTTTGCAAACATTCTATTACTAATTAAAAGGTGTACAAACATTTCACTGATTATTTTAAAAATGATGAATAGTCGATGACATTGGGCCGTTAACTTGCCTAATGCTAGTTGGTGTAAATGGTATCCACTATCTATGTTGTAGTGGCAAGCAGAGTTGGTTATGTTAATATTTTTTTCATTATTTTTTTTTCTATTGCAGGTAAAAAATTGGGTGAAAGAATTAAGAAAAATGCTGGGAAATGAAATATGTTTATGTATAGTAGGTGGGTTTTTTACGTTGCATCAGCATTATCGTGGCTTTACAGCCACAGTCTGTGTAAAAATGTGTGTATATGTAAAATTTTCCCCACTGGAGGTCAATTTTAGCAATGAAAATGGCTGTCAGTTGGACCTGGCTGGTACTACGCTTGCATTTTGCTTTCCAAGGAGTACATTCAAAGATGTTTGACTTGCCAGCAATGGTTCTTTGGACGTCTTTAGTCTCTCTGAAATTGGTCCCAGGACAGACCATACAATAGACTACATTTATTTCTGTGATATAAATATCCTTATTTTAAACTTTTTTAAATATTTGACCATTTGGGGTGGTTAAGAACCTAGTAACAACTGAGATTTTGTTTGTAGGCTGTTTATGCAGTTTGCGTAGAAACACTCGTCTATTGTTACAAGGTGATTTTAGTGAGGACTCTTATGCATACAATTTGTAAAGATTATGCTTTAGTTTCGCAGTTCATTGTTGAAACGCCTCTTCCATACTCTGCAATGTGTTGGTGCG
This sequence comes from Ascaphus truei, assembly GCF_040206685.1. Classification (NCBI taxonomy): domain Eukaryota; kingdom Metazoa; phylum Chordata; class Amphibia; order Anura; family Ascaphidae; genus Ascaphus; species Ascaphus truei. The sequence continues at coordinate 95,758,925 of NC_134487.1, read as the reverse complement.
TGTGTTCAAGAAAGCTAATAGAATATTTGTTCCCCAAACAGGTAACAAAGTAGACATGGAAAAAGAAAGACATGTCTCCGTTCAAGAAGCAGAAGCGTAAGTTTATTTTTGTAACTTCTTGCATCCCTTTTCAATAAAATATAATATGTTCCCGCAGTGGCGGTTACAACATTGTTTTCTCCCCTTCTCCTCAGGTATGCGGAATCTGTGGGAGCAAAGCACTATCATACTTCAGCTAAACTGAATAAGGGAATTGAAGAACTCTTCCTCGATCTTTGTAAAAGTAGGTATACTAAAATGGGCTTTGCACAGGGTTTGGCAAGTCTTTGTCTTCCTCCAGCAGTAAGAGTGACCTGTATACACCCCATAATCATTGGTTTCATCAGGGGTGTGAACTTTTTTCCTCTTGGTCTATGCATGACTAGATTTTACAATGTTGTGTACAATGGTAAGTGTGTGCGTGCGCTTAATAAATATCTCTACATTTTGTATGATTTGTTACCTGTGCTTAGAATTAGCCACCTCATTTTCAGTGTCTGTCTTAACCACAGTTGTTTGGGCTACAAAGGATTCTTAACAGGCCTATTAATACGCAGTTAAGCCATGTTTATAATCATGCATAACTCTAGCTGGATCTTTGTCGGGGTTTTTGTTCTTTGTTCACTATATAAATTAAATTATATAGACAGTGTATGCAGCGCCTTTCAAAATTAAAATACATCCAGGTAAATAGTACAAACAGTAAGGATAACGCAAGTAAATTTATAACATTAAGCAACTGAAGAGCTTGGAATCTAAGTGGATGTTGTGAGGCTTAGGCTGTGCTTATAGTGACGGCGATGCGACGTTGCGTAAAAACAAATGCATTGCAGCATTCGCATGCGCTTATAACAAGCGCATCGCGACGGCTTAATTGCTGGAAGTTATCTCAATTTGATTTTTCCAGCGACCGTAGCCTGACGTCGCCGGCACTATAAGCATAGCCTTAGACATAATAAAAGTAAGGCATGGAGGTAAGCGCATCCGTTGGAAGTTTTGAGATGCTACTTTTAGGAGGTGACATTTTCAGCTGGGTTTGAAAAATGCAGAGCGAAGGTACTGTACAAATGAGTGGAAGGGGAATTCCATAGGTAAAGCGTACAGAAAAGTGAAGATGTGAGCGCTATAGAGGTGAAAGGTGCAAAGATGAGACATCCTTGAGTGCAATAAGCGAGTAGGGGTGTAATGAGATCAGATTTGAGATGTGTACAAGAGATTTCAGCTCAAACTGATGAGTCTGTACAAGCAGAAGGCGATTGTAGCTGCAGCATTTTTAATAGATTATAAGGGAAAAGATGGGAAGCAAGTAGGCCATATGAGTTAATTTTGCAGTAATCGTTACAGGAGTGGATGTGTATTAATGTTTTTTAGTAGTCGAACAGAGGAAGGGGTGTATCTTTGCAATGTTTCAAAAGAAGAAACTAAGTTTTGGCAACCGCTTTCATATGCGGGGAGATGGTGTAAAATGTAACTCCCAAGCAATGTACTTGTGGCACTGGGTGAATAGTGGCTTTATTAATTAATGGAGATGGGAACAGTGGGTCCCAGTCAGAGCTTGCTGACAAGTGATTTGTGGCTGAAATGCAGGTGTAAGGTCAGGTGCAGAAATACTGTAGTCGTCCGCTTAGTTTTGTTTTTTTAGTCGGTTTTATTTAAAATTAAAATATCATGGCAGTGTTCTGCAGACCTTTTTGTTTTTGATTAAGAAAAAAAAAAGTAACGTGTTTTTTTTTTTGTTTTGTTTTTTTTTCTCCCTCCCCCCCACTTTTGTAGGAATGATTGAAACTGCCCAAGTTGACGAAAGGGCAAAAGGCAATGGCCCTAGTCAATCAGGAGCTGCAAGGCGAGGGGTACAGATCATAGACGATGAACCACAGGGACAAAGTGCTGGAGGATGTTGCTCTTCTGGATAACTGGATAAACTGTGTGGATATTTGCCCCATCAGGAAGACTGCCATATTCCAAGTCACATATTCTTTTACCATTGGAGTAATAGAATTTAACAGTATTTTAAAACCCCATAACACAGCAGAGACCATAAGTGCTTAACTAGTGGAGTCTGTGACCAGAGAATTGGCGTTTTCTACAACTTAACAAAGCAATTACCAATGGCCTTTTTACATATGTTTTTTTTTTTTCTTTAATGAGGAATAATGTGCATGTAGAACAGACCTACCTAAAGCTTCATGTATATTCTTTTTAAATCTGATCCTTATTTAATAACTTATATTCATTGTTAGAATGGTGTGCACTTTGCAGCCTGTTGTATTTTGTGGAAGACTAATTGTTTTTCTTCTAAAATGCAAACTTTTTTTTTATTGGCAGATACCTGTCATACTATTTTTGCAGGGTTTGCACATGTCCTAACGGTCCACTTTGATTATACGTTATCCATTCTGTATGCTGAGCTGGTAAATGTGCACTGTACATTACATATTAAATATTCTGCTTTTACACGTGCAGAAATATGTACTATAGTGTTGCGAGTGTGAATTAACAGTTGGCAGATTACCTTTTTAATCACTTATTGCAAGTGACTGTTTCCCCACCCTCCCTTTCTTAAATGACCCATTTGGTATCCTCACACTTGTTTTTGTATAATTTGCTTTGAACCTGGTTTTCTCTTTGCAGTTCTCATCTTGATAAATGTAAAGTTGCAGACCTGTCCCAAGACCATCTCATCCAATGGTTTTGTGGGCAGTTTCCAATGGATGCATATTACTTTGTAAAGACTCTTTAGAACCAGCACCTCCTGCTTGGTACTGATTAACCACCAATGTATTTGCTCTTATTCGTTGTAGAATAAATCATTGTTGTCGAACAATGGTAACCTCTCTACATTTAGTTTTTGAAATGAAAAGGCATATATTCTTAGAACATTTTAAATATGTACAAACCTGAGTTGCACCATGGGAATGAGCACTTTTTATTTTCTCTGCCCAAATTGGGAGTTTTTTTTAAATTTGTTTTTCATTGGAAATTGTGGAAATAACACATCTTAACCTATTGAAATCTTTGAAGCACTAAGAACAGTTGAGTAGATATTTTCTGGTGATGGTGTTAATTTGTGCTTTACTTGACTTAGAAAATGTATATTTTTCTTAATGTATGAAGGTTTTTCTGCATTATATATTTGTAGATAAACACAGGCGTTTTTTGTGCTAAATTGGGTTCTAAAAGAAATGTTGTCTTTTCACATTAATTGTTGTCATTCTTGAAGAAAAAGTAAAGGTGATGTCTAAGAGCGTGTTCAATAACAGTTGGCTTTTTAATGTTTGGGTTTGAACGTCACCTACGCAAAACATGCAAACATTAAATTAACAAGCTCAGATGAGGGAATTTAAATACAGCGTAGTTCTACCCTCTGACATCCTAAGTCTCCAATGGTCTGCCTGTTTGGCCATGGTTGTAGAATTTTAAATGCACAGTCCGCAGACCAAACACCCAATAGGAAAGCCTGACCTTTTTGTTGGGAGTTGGGTAGGTTCAGTAATGCTTAAATACTGTTTTTGAACCTTCTGCTTTAATAAATATGTTGGAACCAGGTGCAAATATAATGTTCTGCATCTTTGTATACTGCAGTCCTCCCTTTTTTCTTTTTTTTTTTTTTTTTTTGCAGGCAGGTCAAGAGTCCGTTTCATAATATTTAGAGATGTAATCTTGCTGCTGATAGGCCCTCAGTATTTGCTATATGGCTTAGTATAAGTAAATCAAAGAATTACCATCAAAACATTTGCCACACGGTTTGAAATAGACTTTATATATACACGTTTGTCTTGGTATTTTTACATTCTAATTAAATTTGTGCAAGTCTTTAAATATCTTGTAACTAGTGTTCCCATCAACAATAGACAAATCACCTGTCATTTTTGGGGGTGGTGGTGTCCCTTGGCTATATTGAAGTGCAGCGCTCTCCAACTGGAAGCCCCCAGACCAAATGCAGCCATCAAAGATCCTTCATGTGACCTGTGGCCTTTCTGTTCCTGCTAATCTCATGCCAGTTGCTTAGGCAGCTAAATGCAAATTATATTTTTTTTTCACACAAACGCATTTGTAAATTTAAGGTAATGTAAATAAATATGGTGCCTGTTATTCATGCTAACTTTTGAAATATAATAAAGACTTGAAAATTAAGTGTATCTAACATTACATTAAAATATGCCTTGTAAGACTAGTTGAAGAGCCCTGCTGTAATGCTTGAGGCTACTCTATAAACCATGAGTTTGTTCAGTATTAGGAAGGCCTGCAACTTGTGTTTGATATATAAATTTTATATACAGATTGCATGTTATGGCTTTACAAGACTTGTCTAGATTGTATATACAGTACATACTTTAGTTGCAGTATTTGTTAAATCGGCACAGATGATGGGTATGGAGATATTTTTGGGCACTAAATACTACCAAGGTTTAAAAGGTAAGCACTAAATGATACAGGGGTGAAGGATTAAAACACCTATATTCCCCATTCTGTTAAAAAAAAAAAAAAAAAAAAAAAAAACAAATAAACTTTTTTTTTCCCTAGTAGTGGCACAAAATAATCCATGAACAAAAAGAAATGGCACTTTAAAACTTGAGGCCAAATTTTTTTTTCCCCACATCATTACATAGCGACATACAGTTTTAGTGTCTTTCCTTATGTAAACTGCAAGAGACAAAGCACCAATGCTACAACCAACTTTACAATCTAGTAAATGAATATGTATTTTATATATTTCATCATAAATATGGGTCATTAAGTTCAATACTTTGGCAAAAAATATTTGTAGCCTACAACCATGTCACAGTTAAACCATTTCAGTAGGTACTACACTACTAATAGTATAATATCTTATATATTACTTCCACTGCATAGAGAAGATGGGGGGAAAAGAAATGCTGCAGCATTACATAGAACACAAAGTATACAACAGAAAATTACATAGGATGTCACTTACTAGCAAAATAAATTGAAGGAAAGTATAGATAAAATCACTTCAAAGTAGAAGTAATTTCCTGTCTGACGTGAAAGATTTGGTTTAGAAGATGTGCCCACTACCATGTAAATTCGATGTGCTCTAGAACACTGAATAAAATGTGAAGGGACCTTGCAGGTGACTATAAAATCAAAAATACTACAAAGTTCCTAGGCAGTCTGCTGCTCTTAAATCAGTCTTTTGTTTCTAAGGAATGATTCTTTAAAGATGTCGAAGCATAAACAAATAAACGCAAATTACAAGAAATACACTCATGGGAAGTCTCTGTCGGGCCTTTCAGGTAATTTATAAAATAAAACACCCGAGACGAGCTTGTCTCCTATTTTGCAGTTCAACATGGACGTGTTGCCTGTACACTGCAGTTGTGCTGTTTAGCTAAATGAGCAATCTGGGAAAAGCAAGATGGCTACCACCACTGGGTATGATGTTCTTGATGGCTCACAAATCCTTCGCATCTCACCAGGGGTAATGGCTTCCTCAGGGATTTTCTTGTAATTTTATGTCTCAAGTAAATACATTTTACACTGGTGTTTTCCTCTTTTCCATTTTCTAGAGGTTTTGGAAATCACTACATATTCGCCACTCACCATTTTCACTATGGCGTTCTATGTTGTGGTTTATTCCTTCCATTTTATGAACCCGGGAGTCATGCGCATCAACATTTTTAAAGAATCACTGCATAGATCTGTCTTAAATATTATCCATTTTCTTAGGTCTCCAGCATTGATGGCATAGTTCAATAATATTGAAATACACACAGTTGTTTGTGTAAATGTTATGCCGTCCTCAAGCTCTTGGTAGTAACCAATGGAATTTTAAAGCTCTCTAAAGAGTAATATAAATTCTTCTTTAATGCAGAACGGTCTATTTTGTGAGACAACACAGAATAGCGTATCCAACACTTAAATACGCTGGTTGATAAAACACATCTGAACTTCATAATGTATGTTTTATAGATGCAAGTATTCTTGGGTGTGTATGCAAAATGGTAAAATGGCATTTCTTGTGTTTAATTCTTCATTCTCAAGCCTGGTATTGTCAAAACCTCCAGTTGATTATAGATAAAACGGTCACCCATTGTGGAACTATTTTCTGGGACTTGCATGATACAGTGAAGCCGTGTTTGAAGATATGCTATCAAAGATAGCAAATGTTCTAGTTTAAAGGGATCTGTGGAGAAGCACACATAGGTTAATAACTGTAGACTGCATAAATTACTTCTTAAATGGCATCACATTTTTTTATTTTAAAGGAGCAATCCATGCCGGCGAATTTTCTTACATTTTTTTTTTTTTAATACAGAATTGAAGCAGAGGGTCTCCAGAGCTGAATCCCATTAATTTCAGCTTTGGGAACCCCCTGCTTCTGGAGATATCTCCGAAGTAGGTAACGGTAGCTGCTCCGGCAGGGCTTTAAAGTTTAAAGCTCCTGTGTCACGTGGGCCAATAGGAAGCCTTACCGATGACTTTACAGCTTCCTATTGGTCTGCAGGGCGTGTGATCTTTAAACAGCGGACATATTGTGAACCCTGGTAGCTGAGGAGAGGGTCTACCGGCACCTACTTCGGAGGTAAGTATCTCCAGAGCTGAAATTAATGGGTTTTAGCTCTGGAGACCCTCTGCTTAACTGCTATATAAAAAAAAAAAAACAATTAGCAAGAAAATCTGCCACTATGGATTGCCGCTTTTAAGTAAAGCATCACAAATTACATTGTGAAACAGTTCTATGTTTCATCCCTTGTGTGGCTCACTTAGACCTGGCTGTGTCTTGCAGAAATGTGGGAGCTTTAATCTCGGGGTGTATAAATCCCATTTTAGAACATTGCAAAGTACAAAAAATAATGATTGGTTTGCACGATGTGTATACTGAATTTCAGGGTAACAAGTCATGTTAGCCTTAAAGTACCCATACTTAAATAGGAATGGATTAGAACAGAGGTGCGCAAACTTTTGGCCTTGCACTCGCCCTACCTGGTATCCAGCATCATATGACGCCGCTGGGTCATGTGACATCACATCACATGACCTCGCTGCATTGCCCGAATCCGTCTGAGAGAAGGTAAGTATTGTATGTCTTTATTTATATAGCGCCATAAATGTACATAGCGCTTCACCGTAGTAATACATGTGGTAATCAAATAAATAACAGATAATATAAATAACAGATCATGGGAATAAGTGCTTTAGACATAAAAGTAACATTAAGGAGGAGGAGTCCCTGCCCCGAGGAGCTTACAGTCTAATTGGTAGGTAGGGAGAACGTACAGAGACAGTAGGAGGGAGTTCTGGTAAGTGCATCTGCAGGGGGCCAAGCTTTATGTATCATGTGTTCAGAATATCCACAGTGCTATTCATATGCTTCTTTAAGCAAGTGTGCCTTAAGGTGGGTCTTAAAGGTGGATAGAGAGGGTGCTAGTCGGGTACTGAGGGGAAGGGCATTCCAGAGGTGTGGGGCAGTCAGTGAAAAAGGTTTAAGGCGGAAGAGGGCTTTAGATACAAAGGGGGTAGAAAGAAGACATCCTTGAGAAGAACGCAAGAGTCTGGATGGTGCATAACGAGAAATTAGGGCTGAGATGTAAGGAGGGGCAGAAGAGTGTAAAGCTTTAAAAGGGAGGAGAAGAATAGAGTGTGAGATGCGGGATTTGATCAGAAGCCAGGAGAGGGATTTCATGAGGGGAGATGCTGAGACAAATCTAGGAAAGAGTAGCGTGACTCTGGCAGCAGCGTTTAGGATAGATTGTAGGGGAGACAGGTGAGAGGCAGGAAGGCCGGACAGCAGGAGGTTACAGTAATCAAGACTGGAGAGAATGAGGGCCTGAGTCAGAGTTTTAGCAGTCGAGCAACAGAGGAAAGGGCGTATCTTTGTTATATTGCGGAGGAAAAAGCGTCAGGTTTTAGAAATGTTTTGAATGTGAGAGGAGTCGAGTGTGACCCCTAGGCAGTGTGCTTGGGCTACTGGGTGAATGATCGTAGTTCCAACAGTAATGTGGAAATGTGGAAGGAGGTAGTAGGGCCATGTTTGGGAGGAAGTGTGTGGCGTTCTGTTTTAGCCATGTTGAGTTTAAGGTGGCGGAGGGCCATCCAGGATGATATAGCAGAGAGACATTCAGAAACTTTGGTTTGTACAGCAGGTGTAAGGTCGGGTGTTGAAAAGTATATTTGTGTGTCGTCAGCATAGAGGTGATAATTAAACCCAAAAGATGTTATTAGGTCACCTAGAGAGAGTGTGTACAGAGAAATGAGAAGCGGTCCCAGGACAGCCCTGGGGTACCCCCACAGAGAGATCAATAGAGGAGGTGTTGGCAGAAGAGACACTGAAAGTACGATGGGAGAGGTAGGATGAGATCCAGGATAGAGCTTTGTTCCGAATACCAAGAGTGTGGAGAATGTGAAGGAGAAGAGGGAGAGGTAGGATGAGATCCAGGATAGAGCTTTGTTCCGAATACCAAGAGTGTGGAGAATGTGAAGGAGAAGAGGTGTCAAATGCTGCAGAGAGGTCGAGTAATATGAGCAGTGTGTAATGACCTCTGTCTTTGGCAGCATGGAGGTCATCAGTTATTTTAGTGAGGGCTGTTTCCGTGGAGTGAGCAGTGCGGAAGCCAGATTGTAGAGGGTCTAGGAGAGAAGAGGTGTTGAGAAAATGGAGCAAGCGAGAGAATACAAGACGTTCAAGGAGTTTAGATGCAAAAGGCAGGAGGGAGACAGGTCGATAGTTAGAAAGACAGGTAGGGTCAAGCTTGCTGTTTTTGAGTAATGGTATGACAGTTGCATGTTTGAAGGAGGATGGAAAGGTTCCAGAGCAGAGGGAGGAGTTAAAAATGTGTGTGAGCGTAGGGCTTATAGTAGGAGCAAGAGGTTTTAGGAGATGGGAGGGTATGGGGTCAAGAGGGCAAGTGGTAGAGGGAGATGAGGCGATCAACAGCGACACATCCTCAGACAGTGGAAAAAGAGTCAAGGAAGGCAGGGGGAGAGTTAGGAAGAGGCGTAGGATGGGAGGAAGAAATAGAGGGGATGTTCTGACGTATGGATTCCACCTTTTCCTTAAAATAGTCAGCAAAATCCTGAGCGGAGATGGAGGAAGGAGAGGCAGCTGAGGGTGGTTTGAGTAGAGTATCAAAGACAGAGAACAGTCGACGTGGGTTAGACTTGTGCATGTTGATTAGTGAAGAAAAGTAGGCTTGTTTAGCTTGTGAGAGGGCAGAGTTGAAACAGGATAGCATAAATTTGTAATGAAGGAAGTCTGCGAGAGTATGAGATATCCTCCAGAGGCGTTCAGAGGAACGAGTGGAGGAATGCAGCATGCACGAGTAGGAATTTAGCCAGGGTATAGGGTTAGAAGGGCGAGTGCGGTAGAGAGAAAGCGGGGCATGTAGATGAAGGGAGGACGACAAGGCAGAGTTGTAGTTCCTGACCAGGTTGTCAGGGTCTGTAGCAGAGCTGAGAGGAGAGGGAGGAGTGTAAAGTGGACTCAAAGTCAGGTAAGTGAATAGAGCGCAGGTTTCTGCAGAACCGGGGGTTAGATGGAGGTGGAGAAGGAGAGAAGCGAGATAGAGAGAATGAGATGAGGTGATGGTCAGAGAGATGGAAATGGAGAAATCAGAGAGAGAGAAGTTTTTTGTGAAAACCAGGTCTAAGTAGTGGCCATCCTTGTGGGTGCTGGCTGCAGTCCACTGTTGAAGGCCAAAAGAAGAGGTTAGAGAAAAAAAGCGGGAAGCCCAAGGGAGAGAGGGGTCATCAATGTGGCAATTGAAGTCACCAAGGAGAAGAACAGGGGAGTCTGAGGAGAGAAAGAAAGAGAGCCAGGATTCAAAGTGATAGAGAAAGGCAGAAGGGGGATGAGTAGAGGTAGGTGGGCGATAGATGACCGCCACATGGACAGGGAGAGGAGAGAAGATCTGGACAGTGAATCTCAAAGGAGGGAAAAGCAAGAGAGGGGGGAATAGGAAGGGTTCGGTAACGGCAGAGAGAGGAGAACAGGAGCCCCACGCCTCCACCCCTGCCATCAGGGCGCGGAGTGTGGGAGAAGGAAAGGACACCGTAGGAGAGGGTAGCTTCCAGAGCAGAGTCAGACTCAGTGAGCCAGGTCTCAGTTATAGCAAAGAGAAGCAGGGAGTGAGAGAGAAAGGAGTCATGCACAGAGAGGAACTTGTTAGAAAGGGAGTGTGGATTCCAAAGATCACAGGAGAAAGGGAGAGAGGAGGGAGGGTGGCAGGGGATGGGTATGAGGTTGGAGGGGTTAACACCAGAAGGAGTAGAAGTTGCATGTGGGAGGCGAGGACGAGAGCAAGTAGAAATAAGGCAGGGACCAAAATTTGGAAAGATATCCCCAGAAGCAAGGAGGAGAAGCATGGATAGAAAGAGGATGTGTGAGGATGATTTGTAGGGGTGTGTTTTAGTGCAGGGTGTATAGCTGTGTGGTGACTGAGGGTGCAGGTAAGAAAGGAGTTCATGTGAACTGAGAAGTGGGGAAGAAAGGAGAGATGGAGATATATGAATAGAGTTAGAGACATAAGGAGACTGGTGGAAGGAAGTGCATAATTTGAAAATAAGTGACGTTACAACAAATATAAAAAGTAAAGGTGGCATCACAGCAATAGTTAAGTGTTGAGATGTGCAGTCTGGGATAGATGATATCCTCCTTTCCAACGTAGATCAAATGCAGGAATCAGAAGCAGTAGATGTTGTCCACTTTTCCACTTTTTGAACTTCCTTTTTAAACTTCATAACTACTTTAAACATATCTACTTAAAAGCATATCTGCTTAAGAGCATGGCTGCAGGCAGCTATGGCTGCTAAGTGAGTTACAGAGCCCTCATGTGCTCCCTGGTATTTAATTTAAATACTTAAAATGCTTTGGGAGAAAGCGTGGGATCTCTGTAACCGCCATACGCCCCAGTTTGCGCACCCCTGGATTTGAGGTTCTGTCAGCCTTGCATGCTGTTTTCCAGGTTTGGGTTATAAAGCACCTCTGCCAGAACAAAGCTGCAGCCTGATTTTTAAAACAGAAACAGACATTTGCCGTGAATGATCAGAAAAATATAGAGGCTTTGAGTTGACACCACTCTGTCAAACTAAATGAAATCTACTGGCTTTCCAAAGTTGCTGCTTTAATATCTCCTTTCAAATCTTCCATAGGAGTGAAAAAAGGAAATGTTAAATACCTATATATTGCACAGAAACAAGAAAGCGGTATGTGTTTGATGCTGACGTTCTATAACACAAAACTAGCTAAACTGTTTTGTAAGTCACTGAAATTCTTTAACTGCATTATCTACAATTAGTTATACAAAAACTATTTATGCAAGAGCTAGTATTAAATATCTATAAAATATATATTTTGAGGCCACATACAGTAAGATGTGTAATGGTCATATGTTAGAATGGATGCAATAACATTTGTCTCCAGCTCCCACCAGTTCCCTGTCAAATTAACTATTGAAGGGGCAGCCCCACTTACCTCACAGAGTTGTAAACAACTTAATGTAAGTGGCTTCCTTTTACTAAAATCATACATAAAGCAAACTTTAATTTTCTTTTTAAATTAAGGAACTTTTCAATGATTGCACTTAATTGGTTTACAAGGGGAATGTCAACCTATTGTTTCCTCCCATAGCCCTCCCCTCTCACAGTGAACCATTCAATGGAAATGAGTGGATGATACTTGGCCTTTGCAAGGTCCTGCCCAATGCAATAACATCACACAGGAGAGAAGGGGAAATCAAACCCCTACCAGGTTTCCACTTCCTATGTGTACAAACTGACTTTCACATGTAAAAATACTTATGCTGTAGGTGTCTAATTTTTGTAAAAAACAAACAAAACATATATATATCTATCTCACTCCGAATTCATTTCCAGGACGAGTCTCGACCATGGGTTCAATTTCCAATCTTGAAATGGCTGAACCTATGTAACACATTTGTGGGTAACATGCTTTTTATTCAAAGTAATATAAAACTTTAAACCTGTGATTTTTTTTTTTTAAAAAGATATATTATAAAGCTGGTTCAATCTCTGGACATCTTGGTATTTAAAATGCAGATATTGATATTTTAGCGCTGGATGTGCAGATAAAAACATAAGGCACTTGTTTGCTTATTCATATGACATGGATAACAGTACAGGTTGCTTTGAGATAAGCATTGGTTAATGAAGCCAGCAGCCATTCTGGAACAACTGTATTTTATTATTTTGTAATATTGATGTGGTTACTGGCTCTTTGTAAACCTGCTTACAAAGTGTGGTTAATTACAATAAGCTACCATATCGAAAGTAAAGTTCTCCTTTTTACATGAAACCCCTATAGCCTTTAGGTATTATCCTGCTTTTCTGAGCTGCAAAGTACCCTGATTTACCTTGTGCCAGCTCCCCTAAAAATATTTTTTTTTTTTAAAGGAAAAGTTAGAGTATCTGAATTTAAAAATGTAATTCTATGGTAGTGTGCAACTATCAATAGCTATTGGATAAATCCTATATGCCAAATAGGCTCTTTTATTGAGTTGGGCTTTGCGGTGCGCAAAGTGGGGGGCGCAAGATTTTTTTTGGGGGGGGCGGGGCACGGCGTTGCAGCTTCTCTGCACTCTTCCCTCAAGGCATTTAAATTAAATGCCGGTGGATCGCGTGAGGCCCCTGCAACTCTAAACTTACCTTCACTCTGCCGGCATCTGGACTCGTGTCCATGGCAATGTTGCGTTAAATGACATCGCGGGTCACATGACGCTGCGCAAGGTAAGGGGTGGGGGAGCGGCGCACCACCGGAGCACAGGTGGCAAAGGGGGCACAGCAAAAAAAGTTTGGCCGACCCTGGGCTACTGTATCCAAACATTGACCATAGATTAATGAAAACATGATGGTTTACTGGAAACTCAGGGTGTCATTCACTAAGCAACAGCTGCTCTTACTGTGCAATATTTTCACACTACTGGTGTCACAGAGGACCAGGCCATTTGCACCTTTTTACCAGGATCATGCATTGAGCAAAATGAGTTAATGAAATAAATTGCAAATTTATTCACAGGAAAAGGCAAACACACTGTTACACAAACTACAGCAAAAAAACACACTTACTTGGGAATTGGGGTTGAAAAACTATACTTTCCAAGGTGTAGGGGCTTATTAATCCACAGCTTACCCTAAAAAGTCTTGGAACTGAAATCAACCTGCAGTTCCAAACCCCACAGCTCCCCTCTCTCGCTCCAAAGGGCTGGAATTCACTTGGTGCTTAGAATCTTTGAAAACTTTGGAAGAACTTGGAGAACACTGGAAAACACTCTAATGGGTGCAAGGGGTTATAATGCCTCTGACTTTCATTCAAAAAATACTATAGCACAATCCAAAGCGTGAGAAATTTCTCTGCCGCCAGTTAGAGACAAGCTGGTAGACACAAAAGGGTTACCTGGAAGTCTGAATGAACCAAGGGGCATGGGCAATTTGGCACCTCTGGCCCTGGTTTCCTCAATGCCACCTGTGGCGACAGGCTCCTGCCAGTCTGGTGGGATCAATAGAAATGCAAAGGGCATCCATTGATCTCAGGACGTGGATACTTGTCCTTCCCTCACGTCCAAATGGTCTTGACACCTCAGACACATCCTCTGTGGCTTTCATCTCCACTGTATGAGTGGACCCAGTGGCATCCAAGTTGGTAGCCCATTGGCTCACTCAGAACACTGGCTCTGAACGTCCCAGCTCATCTCTGTGCACAAACAGATATGTTTTAAAACACACTGTTCCATAAAATATACACTTTAAAAATATACTAAGTCTTTTGGTTATGAGAAATAGAATAAGAAGCTGCACGTTATTTCTTACTAGCCTTATTCCCCAAACTGTATACAATAAACTTAGGACTAGACTTTTAAAAGTCCCCTCACAACCTTGTAGATAGTTGGAGTACCTCCAGAACCCCTATACCGGTTCTGGGAGACCTGGGCTTTTACTGGGTAACCCCATCAATCTAGGGACCCCTTGACTGTTTCAGGAACACCTCACATCCCTATGCCCCATTGACCTTTCTGGGTCACGCAAGCGTTTTCAAGGGGGGAGATTACCGAGACAATGAGTCTACATGCATCCAGGCATTTTAACTGATTCCTGGGTACATTTTTAGGGGAACCAGCAACTCTGGGTCCTGACTAGATAGACACAATCTGACAACATTTTCTCCATAAACCAATCCCCCCCCCCCCCCCCCAAACTCATACCACAGCAATCCCTGCTTGCTGACACCCCATGAAAGGTAAAAACAGAAAAATTCTTTATTGTCGCAGGTAATTCTTTTACAGTTTACAGTTGGGTCCAAGAGCTGACACTCCTGAACCCCACAACATGGATCAGAGGTAACCAAACGGGCTTAATCTTTATTAGTGAGCCTGGCTATCTCTTCACTGTCACAACTGGTTAATGACACAGTTCCTCACCTCCACACTTTCATCCTACGCTGCATTTGTTCAATGGTAAAAATATATTTGGTTATAAAACTTTGACTTCCACTTCCATGGTGCCATCCTAAACAAAAATAATTTTGCTGGACTTCAGTGTGTATGATCATTTTCATGTACAAGCTTTATACACGTTTGTTGTGAAGGGTTGTGTTAATGGAGGGAAAAAAATGATGAGTGAAAGGTAGTAGAATATTTGTTTCTCTTTGAAACAGGAATGCACCTGTCTAAAATGTTGAACCTATCATAAAATCAATCTTTACGTAAACAACAAAAAAATACATTTTTATGTCATTTCCTCTTTCTTACATGTTTTCGGCAGCACACATTTCTGGGATATTACTCTGCAGATAACAAAATAAAAGGAAGGTGTTAGATTACCGTTTACAGAACACTGCCCGCATATGCTGAGGCTTCAATTCTTTGTAAAAGTGGGCAGTGTCCCACGACACGCGTTGGGCAGAGTTCATACCCTTTGCGAGTCCGCATGTAGGAAGAATCCCTGTGAGATATGGGTCAGCGGAAGTCTATTATGACTGTACAGAGCGCCAAAGAACAGACGACAGAGAAACCCAATGCTACATTCAACATGACAAAAATACACAGTAAAATACTTATATATTCTCTTGAAAAAGGGTCATTTAGTTTAACCCTTTGGCCAAAGCATTGTAAGCTTGCGAGCCACGACAAGGCAGACCCTGTTCACAAGCCCTAACACTACCAGATAAAATACTAATATACCTCTATTAGGATTAAAATTCTCATTTACCTCTATTAGGAGGGAGAAAGACCACATTGGATCTATATCTTGTAGAATGAAAGGACCTACTAACTTGGGAAGTGGGGAGGGGTGGGCTTAAAACCTGGGAAGGAGGAGCCACTAACCTCCAGCAGCTGAAACAGCTGAGAATAGGTTAACAGAACACAAAACCCCAGCAAGCTATTTTTGGGAAACCCTGAGCCCCCACAATATATATATATATATATATATATATATATATATATATATATATATGAAAAAGAAAAGGGAGTGAAGTAGCGCCAATTAAGAAGTGTTGAAATAGTGTAAAAATATTATTAATGATAATTTAAATTAATATTTCTAACTAGGCAAAATCACTAAAAATTATAGATGTGTATACTACAATTTAAAATAAATATATAGAACATATATTATGTGCTCCTATTTCGTGAAAAACAATTTAAGACAACAATCCAAAAACATGTGATAACATAAAGTACAAGCAAAAAGAAAAATTGATATAAAAACCAATCCTTGAGTGAAAATCCTTAAATAAGAAAAAATAGTCCTGGTATGAGGGGATCTCCGGCAGCTCTCAAATAGGATGAACCACATCCAGATGATACCTATTAGAAAAGAAAAAAGAGAGAGAGCGCATGCCCCATAGCATAATACAGTACATTTATTGGGAAAGGGGAGGGGGAGGGTTAGAAAATCCACTCACAAGGGTAGGTTAAAATCAAGCAGTGTGTGAAATATATCATCGCCAACTCTGGTCACTCAGCCTTCAGACCCTGCAGTCCAAATCTCACTTGAAGCTGCTGGTAGATGTTCTCTGGTGCATGAGTAGAAAGGCTCCTTAAAATCAATGTTGCAGTCTTTGAGTTTTAGGAAAATCTCCAATCTCTGCTGGCCGCAATGTGTATCAGCGCTCGATCTGGCCTGTCATGCGCTTGCGTGATGACGCAGTTCCGTTCCCTAACGCGTTTCATCACGTGCTGTGACTTTCTCAAAGGGTTGCCCCTTATATATACAGTGTTCGACAAATCACCCAAAAATCTACTCGCCCAACCAAAAAATCTACTCGCCACCTAGTCCCGTCCCCAAACCCCGCCCCTAGTCCCGTCCCCAACCCCGCTTTAAAATAAAATACATTTAATAAATTCCTAGTCAGAACAACATTCGTTTTTGACATAAATGTATTTATTGTATTACATTATACTACAATTAGTCCGTGTTACGTGTGTGTGTGTGTGTGTGTGTGTGTAAATGTCGGATCTAGAAATAAAAGCCAGGTGTGAATGACTAGTTTCCTGAACCCCTTAACCAGTGTCTGGACATCCCCGCTTCACAATATCTAAAGCAGCAATCCCACCTGGGATCTTACCTGATCCGCAGTCCCTCAATGTCCAGGTACCCTCATTCCCGCAATGTTATACATTGGAGGGGAGGTGTTCCCTACCTGTCTTCTGGGTTAGGTGGGGTTCCAATGTCTTCCATGTGAAGCTGGAGTCAGATCTGGAAGAAAGCAGTTTAGGTTATTTCGGTGTAGTATAGGGTAGTTAAGATATATAGGGTAAGCAAGATATCCAGATGCAGAGTGTGAGACAGACACAGAGAGAGGGTGAGAGAGAGAGAGAGGGGGTGAGAGAGAGAGGGGGGGGGAGAGAGAGGGGGTGAGAGAGGGAGAGAGCGCGAGGGGGCGAGAGAAAGAGAGGGGGTGAGAGAGAGAGATAGAGGGTGAGAGAGAGGGTGAGAGTGAGAGAGGGGGTGAGAGAGAGAGGGTGTGTGAGAGAGAGAGAGGGTGAGAGAGAGAGTGTGTGAGAGAGATAGGGGGTGATAGAGAGAGAGGGGAGAGAGAGAGGGGGTGAGGGAGAGAGAGAGGGTGAGAGGGGGTGAGAGAGAGGGGGTGAGAGAGAGAGGGGGTGAGAGAGAGAGGGGTGAGAGAGAGAGAGGGGGAGAGAGAGAGGGGGCGAGAGAGAGAGAGAGAGGGCAAGAGAGAGAGAGGGGGTGAGAGACAGAGGGCAAGAGAGAAAAAGGGCTTGATTGGGTGGGGTGACGGGGTGATTGGGTGGGGTGACGGGGTGACTGGGTGGGGTGGCGGGGTGATTGGGGGAGTGGGGTGATTGAGGGGGGGGGTGATTGGGGGGTGGGGGGGTGATTGGGTGGTGGGGTTATTGGGGTGATGGGGGGGTGATTGGGGTGATTGGGGGGGGGTGATGTGACACTTCTGGTAACACACAAACACACACACACACACACACACACACTCTCTCTCTCTCTCTCCCCCCCTACACACACACACACGCACGCACGCACGCACACACACACACACACACACACACACACATACACTCCCATGCATACACACACACACACACAAACTCTCTATCTCCCCCCCTACACACACTCTCTCCCCCTCCCCTACACACCTTGGGATCGCTGTGGTCTCCGTGACACCCGAGGAAGCGGCGGGGGCTCTGCCGCACCGGGAAACCGGTAGTGCACGTCTCCCCCGGAGAGCGCCATATCCCACGGAGAGAGGGAGAAGAGGCGGGGGGCAGGCCGGGTGTCGCCCTCGGCGGCTGTTGCTGCGGGTCACTTGGTGTCAGACACGCCGGGACATGGGGGCGGCGGTAGCCTCAGCTCAGTGTCTGTAGGTGGAGACCTTCCGGGTCACTGACCTGGCGGAGCTGCCACGCGAGATCGGGAGTGAGTGGGGAGATTTGGGGTGTCGGGGGGAGATTGTGGTGAGGGGGGGGTCACGGAGGCCGGGAGATTGTGGTGAGGGGGGGTCATGGAGGCCGGGAGAGATTGGGGTGAGGGGGGGTCACGGAGGCCGGGAGAGATTGGGGTAGGGGGGGTGGTGGATGGCCCGATGTGAGGGGGGGGGGGGGTGGCGGATGGCCCGATGGGAGGGGGGCAGCGGATGGCCCGATGGGAGGGGGGGAAGATGGCCCGATGGGAGGTGGGGGGGCGGATGGAACGATGGGAGGGGGGGGCGGATAGCCCGATGGGAGGTGGGGGGGCGACAGATGGCCCTGCAGGGGCCTGTGGCAGACAGAAGCGTGGAAGGGGCTGGCTGGCGGAAGGGGGAGGAGTGAAAGCACTGAGGAGGGAAAGTATTGCTGAGAGGTGGGGGAGGAGCGAAGGCACTGCTCAGAGAGCCGGAGGCGGGGTAATCTCCCCCAACAACATGAACCCGCCTCCGGCTTTTTTTTTTTTCTCCAGCGCGAGCGGGGGAAAAACAGCAGCGCGAGCAGGGAAAATTTAAAAAAACAAACACGTGTGCTGCTTGGGCCAATATTTACTCGCCCGGAGGTTAAATCCACTCGCCCCGGGCGTGTAAATGTATAGCATTCTACTCGCCACCTAGTACCAAACGTGTGCTGCTTGGGCCAATATTTACTCGCCCGGGGGTTAAATCCACTCGCCCGGGGCGAGCAAATGTATAGGTTTGTCGAACACTGTATATATATATATATATATATATATATATATATATATATATATATATATATATATATAGAGTGCTATTGAGCATGGCATATGTATACAACAGATGACAGAGAAGCCCAATGCTACATCCAACATTTTTATTACTAGTGCTGGGAGATGCAAAATGGATGAATGGAAAATTATGTAAAAATTATGTAGGAAGGATGAAGGAGAGGGCATATCTTCAACTGTACAGTATTTTTTACTGAAAGGGCATGAAGGTGAGGTACATTTATTTGACTGACTGATATATTTTTGGGACTTTGATTTGTGACTTTGGTGAAAACAATACAGTACAATACTGTACAGTACAATACAGTGTTTTACAATTCTGTGCTTCCTTACTCAGGTCCTTGATTACAGTGATGAAATTCACAGCCTCTATGTGCTGTACATGTAGTTTCCCTGCTTGATCATAGCTCCAGTACAGGTAGGGATCCGGTTTAGTTGGTGCTGAAAGGCGCATGCGCGAACTGCCGTTTCCATTTTGGCTGAGGTGAATCATCGTCAATTGGTGAGTCACAGCTACGGTGGTCTGTAGGGGCAGCCACAGCGCAATGAATGGGAGCAAGCAAGGAGGTGAGAGGTGCGCACGCGGGACAGTACTGTATAGCAGCTCTCTCTCCCTCCTTCTCTCTCCTCTCCCTCCCCTCTCTCTCTTCTCTCTCTCTCACACACACTCTCAGTCAGTCACACAGTCAGTCATACACACACACACACACACACACACACACACACACACACACACACACACACACACACACGGGTATGGTGCAATAAAAAAAAATGTACGTACTTGCGAGTGTACGTAAAGCAGGTGTACTTAAAACGGAGTATGCCTGTATACCTTATGATTCAATAGCTTGTAGAACCACCTTTAGCAGCAATAACTTGAAATAATTGTTTTCTGTATGACTTTATCAGTCTCTCACATCGTTGTGGAGGAATTTAGGCCCTCTCTTCTTTACAACGTTGCTTCAGTTCATTGAGGTTTGTGGGCATTTGTTTATACACAGCTCTCTTAAGGTCCAGCCACAGCATTTCAAACGGGATGAGGTCTGGACTTTGACTGGGCCATTGCAACACCTTGATTCTTTTCTTTTTCAGCCATTCTTTTGTAGATTTGCTAGTGTGCTTGGGATCATTGTCCTGTTGCATGACCCAATTTCGGCCAAGCTTTAGCTGTCGGACAGATGGCCTCACATTTGACTCTAGAATACTTTGGTATTCAGAGGAGTTCATGGTCGACTCAATGACTGCAAGGTTCTCAGGTGCTGTGGCTGCAAAACAAGCCCAAATCATCACCCCTCCACCACCGTGCTTGACAGTTGGTATGAGGTGTTTGTGCTGATATGCTGTGTTTGGTTTTCACCAAACGTGCCGCTGTGCATTATGGCAAAACATCTCCAATTTGGTCTTGTCTGTCCAAAGGACATTGTTCCAGAGGTCTTGTAGTTTGTTCAGATGCAATTTTGCAAACCTAAGCCGTGCTGCCATGTTCTTTTTAGAGAGAAGAGGCTTTTTCCTGGCAACCCTTCCAAACAAACCATACTTGTTCAGTCTTTTTCTAATTGTACTGTCATGAACTTTAACATTTAACATGCTAACTGAGGCCTGTAGAGTCTGAAGTCGCGCTTATTGTGTGCGCGACAGCGAAGGGTGACGTCACCTGTCGCCACTAGAAAAAGTTGTAATTCGGTTAGCGGTGACGTCGCAGGCGACCAGGTCATTGATTGGTTCAGAGGCTGTCACATGTGGCGACAGCCTCTGAAAAATCAAATTTGCCAGGCTTCCAAATTTCACGTCGCTGCCATCGCATCTCTCTTACTATAAGCGCTCGCGCGCAACGGTGGCAATACATTTGTTTTCGGGCGACTTCACTATAAGCGCATCCTGAGATGTAACTCTTGGGTTTTTGCAATTTCTCTGAGAATTGCACGGTCTGACCTTGGGGTGAATTTGCTTGGACGTCCACTTCTGGGAAGATTGGCAACGGTCTTGAATGTTTTCCACTTTTGAATAATCTTTCTCACTGAAGAATGATGGACTTTAAATTGTTTGAAAATGGCCTTATAACCCTTCCCAGATTGATGGGCAGCAACAATTGCTTCTCTAAGATCATTGCTGATGTCTTTCCTCCTTGGCATTGTGTTAACACACACCTGAATGCTCCAGACCAGCAAACTGCTAAAACTTCAGCATTTATAGAGGTGGTCACACTTGCTGATGATTAATTACTCAAGGGCATTTGATTAGCAGCACCTGTCTGCTACCTAGCATCTTAATTCCTATGGAAGCAGTAAGGGTGTACTTAGTTTTTCACACATGGCTTCTACATTTTGGCTTTATTTTTGTTAAATAAATCATGACACGGTGTAATATGTCATGTTTTGTTGTTCATCTGAGGTTGTATTTACCTAATTTTTTTTGTATCAATTTTTTTATTTGAGAACAACATACATTTAGCATGAGTACAACAATGTCATAGGCACATGACATGTATCTTGACTATATGAAACGTGTTGAATTCTCAATGGGGGTGTGTTTTCCTAGGTTGGTAGGGATAAAGTGAGGGAGGGGTGTGGGGGAGAGGGGGGGGTGAGGGGGGCGACATACTGGGGGTGTGTGGGGAGAAGGGGGGGCGGTTTGTGTTTACGGGCTTCCTCGCCATTGGGTTTGGGGGGTCTAAGACAGGCCTGTTCCCGTCGGGCCATCCCAGAGGCCCCAGGTGTTCCGGAATTGTGGCAATTTCTTATGTAGCATTGCCGTTAGTTTGTCCATGGACCTCACCTCCTCTATTCTTCTCAGTACCGTGTTTTTCGCTGGGGCTTTGGTGTTTTTCCAGGCCGCTGCGATTGAGCATCTGGCTGCGGTTAGTATAGCAGTTATTAGTCTACTCATGGGCAGGTCTTGCTCAGCACAAAGGTCAGGGGATCCAGGGGGAGGAGGAGCCCCGTGGTCTGTTGTATGAGCACCTGGATCTTGGTCCAGTATCTCTGGATCTCCGGACATGACCACCAAATGTGGGCCATGTCCCCCTTTTGACTACATCCCCTCCAGCACAGATCAGGGGTGCCGGGGAAGATCTGGCTCAGTCTAACTGGAGTCAGGTACCACTGGAAAAGTATTTTATATATGTTCTCTTTTATCACTGTGCAAATTGATGTCTTTGTGTCCAGCTCCCAGATGTCCTCCCACTCGTCTATATCGATCTGGACGTTAAGGTCCTCGGACCACTTCTGCATATACTGGTGGATTGGGGGCACTGTTGCCGACTCCATCCCCCTATAGATCTCCGAGATCAGTCCCTTCTGATAGGAGCCTTTGCGACAGATGGTTTCAAACCTGGTTAAAGGGGGGAATTTGGCGCTCAGGGCTAGAGATAGGAGGAAGTGTCTAATCTGCAGGAACTTGAATAGGTGGAGGCCTTGGTGGTGGAATTTATCTCGTAGTTCCTGGAAAGATAGTATCCCTTCACTCTTCAGCAGATCTGCAACTAGGCTTATGCCTAGACCTTGGAATTGGTTGAATTGTTTTTTGGAGCACCCGGGCGGGAAGTGCGGGTTTCCGAAGATGGGGGTAAGTTGAGATGGGGTAGCTAACAGACTATACTTCCCTTTGTTTTTGAGCCATACTTCCCATGTGCACCTCATTGCCCCCAGAGCGAATCTCCGTGGTCCCCCCTCCCTTCCTGCCGGGGACCAGAGGTGGGCCTGGAGGGTGGCCGGCTCGGCGTGATTCGATCGCCAGCCAACATGTGGTGGCTGGGTCATAGTTCCAGACCACAGCCTGTTTCAGCTGGGCCCCTGAGTAATATCTGATCACGTCAGGGACCCCAACCCCCCCTCTTGTTTTAGGGGACAGTATTACTGATCTGGGTACTCTTGGCTGTTTATCGTTCCAAATAAATTGGGACATGAGGGCCTGGATGTTTTTTAGGGTTGCTATGGGGACGGGGATAGGGAGAGTTTGGAAAAAGTAGAGTAGTCTCGGGAGGATGTTCATCTTAATTGAGACAATTCTTCCGAACCACGAGATTTGGAACTTTTTCCATGTCTCCAGGTCTTTTTTAATTTGGTCAAATAGGGGAGGGTAGTTGTATTGGTATAGGGAGCCATATGTGTTAGATATTCTAACTCCTAGATACATTATATGTGTGGTGCTCCATCGATATTTAAAGTTAGTTTGAAGGAGCTGCCATTCTTGGGTTGGGAGGGATATGTTGAGTGCCTCTGATTTGTCCATATTGACTTTATAATCAGAGACCATGTCAAATTGATGGAGTGACCTTTGGAGATTGGGGAGGGAGGTGTGGGGGTCCGCGAGGGTCAGTATCACGTCATCCGCGAATAAAGATATTTTGTATTCCATTTTGCCAATTTGAATGCCCTTAATGCTCTTATCCTCTCTTATTGTGGCTGCCAGTGGTTCAATTGTGACAGAGGAGAGAGGGGGCAACCCTCTCTGGTCCCATTTTTTATCTTGATTGGGTCGGAATATCCGCCCGAGATTTTGACAAGTGCTGTCGGGTTTTGATATAGGGCTCTGATCCCCTGCAGGAAGGGACCGCTGAATCCAAATTTCAGCATTGTTTGGTTTAAGAAGGACCATTTGATTCTGTCGAACGCTTTCTCTGCGTCGAGGCTAAGAATCATCGCCTTAGTTCCCGTGAGGTGCACATGGTCTATTATATCCACAATTTTGCGGGTGTTGTCAGATGCCTGTCTGCCTGACACAAAACCTACTTGATCTATATGAATGAGTCTCGGGAGAATTGAATTGAGCCTATTTGCTAGGATTTTGCTGTAGAGTTTAAGGTCGGTGTTTAATAGGGATATTGGTCTGTAGTTGCCGCAGAGGAGGGGGTCCCTGCCTTCTTTATGGATGATCGCAAGGTTTGCCGCTGTGATTGTGGCGGGGATCGGCTCTCCCTGCAGAAAGGAGTTGAACATTTCTAGGAGGTAGGGGGACAGAGTCGGCAACAATGTTTTATAGTAGACGTTGGTAAAGCCGTCCGGGCCGGGAGTTTTAGCTAATTTTAAGGACCCTATTGCTCCTGACAGTTACTCTTGGGAGATCTCTTTGTTTAGGTTATCTAATTCCTCGTCCGTAAGGGACGGTAGGTTACACTGCTCTAAGTAGTTCGAGATTGTTTCTAGTGATACTGGGTCGTGGCCTGGGGGGTGTAAATTGTAGAGGTTGGAGTAGGACTCCGCGAATTCCTGCGCTATCTCTTTCTCCGAGTAGGAGATTTGTCCATTTTTGGTGCGGATTTTTGAGATTTGGGATTTGACTCGGGCTCCTCTAAGTTTCGTGGCTAAGAGCTTATCCGCCTTGTTCCCTTGTCGAAAAACTTCTGTCTAGTCCATCTCAGAGCACGCTCCACCTCTTCTAGTTGTTTGAGGGCCGCCCTGGCTAGGTTTAATTGTTTAAATACTTTTTTGGAGGCTGTGAATTTATGCTGTTGCTCAAGTTGCACAATTTTATCTGTTAGTTCTTTTTGGAGTTAAAGTTTCTGGGTTTTTTTGTAAGCCGCAACTGAGATTAGGTCTCCCCTGATAGAGGCTTTGTGTGCCTCCCTGAGCATTGACGGGGCTGACACTGAGCCCTTATTAATTTGGAAAAAGGTAGACAGTTTTTCTTTAATTGCTAGCTCTGTTTCTGGGCAATGGAGTAGAGAGTTATTTAACTTCCATCTATATGAGTTATTCTTTACAAAGGGAAGGGTGAGAATAAGTTCGAAGGGGGCGTGGTCGGACCAGGTAATTGGGCCTATGTTTGAGTGGGAGGAGGCCTGGGCGATGTTGTTGGTGCCTAGAAAATAGTCGATCCACGAGTAGGACTGATGAGGAGTGGAGAAGAAGGTATAATCCCTCTGACCCTGGTGCTGAGCCCTCCAAATGTCTATGAGGGAAAATGCTGCCATTATGTCCCTGAATTTTTTGGCCTTGGATATGGTAGCTAGTGGGAAGACGTGCTAGGGGTGGGACTCCCGGAGTTGCTGATTTATCCTGTGTGTGGGAGGCTACCATATTGAAGTCCCCTCC
The DNA here is from genome assembly GCF_040206685.1 of Ascaphus truei. NCBI lineage: Eukaryota > Metazoa > Chordata > Amphibia > Anura > Ascaphidae > Ascaphus > Ascaphus truei. The sequence continues at coordinate 95,734,188 of NC_134487.1, read as the reverse complement.
TATGATTAGCGAGGAGAGGGCTTGTTGCTCCAGGGAGTCAAGTATGTTCTGTAGGAACGTGGTTTGGTTGTCATTTGGTGCGTATATGTTGAGCAGTGAAATGGGGGAGCCCGCTAGTGAGCCTTGAATGAGCAGGTAACGCCCCTCTGGGACCGCTTGGGCTTTAGTTAAGATAAAGGGTATTTTGTTCCTTGTCAAGACAGCGACCCCTCTCTTTTTGCTTGGTGAGGACGCAAAATATGCCTGGGGGAATATACTTTTAAATGTATTTGGTGGTGTAGGGGAGTTGAGGTGTGTTTCTTGAAGGAAGATGATATCTCCTTTTGATTTTTTAAACTCTAGGAGTGCTAGTTTTCTTTTCCTGGTTGAGTTGAGGCCCTTTACGTTGAGCGAGACTAATTTTATAGCAGCCATTTGTGCTCTAACAATTTTTCCGGAGCTAGCAGCTCCGAGGCTCTCGGATTTCCCATGACAAGAGCCAGGGGACCTGGGACCCCCGAGGGGGGCCGAGGGGGAGTGGCGTAGTGTGTGGGAGTCTGGTCCCTGGGTGTTATGGGCTGAGGGAGTTGAAATGAGCTGTGGGTACAGTGGCGAACCAATCCCTCAGGAAGTGGAGGAGGGGTGGGGGTGACATATGAGGGAAGAATTGGGGGAGCGGGCCTTCAACAGGTCCTAAATTGAAAACCTCTCTCGTTGAATCGAGAAAGGTAAAGGGGATAAACACCCCTGGGGAGGCTTCCGGGGCACAAAACATGGATTGGGCACGGTCAGAGGGTCGAACACCCTCACTGGTATGTGATCTGAGCACCGCTTATATGTGAGCAGAACTCGGTGGGGTCGGATAGGCATTCTTGGGGAGACTTTTGTGGTGCTGGGTGTTGGGTTAGGCTCAGGGACTTTATCCCGGTGCGGGTTAGTGGGGGGGGAGGTCAGGGGGGAGAGACGGGGGTGGGAGGGTGAGGGGGAGGGAGGGGGGAGGGGGTGGGATGAGGTGGTTTAGGGTGTGTAGGTGTATCATAGCAATACAGGGAGATTTATACCGTATTGACAGTTGTTGCTGGAGTGTGGTTTGCACTCCTTCTCACTACGTTCCTGTGTTGTCTGGCTATTTGTGTCTGTCTTTTTCCCCTGGAGGGCTACGCGTTGCCCCTGTGTCTTTAATGAAAGGTGGAGGGGGGAGGAGGGTGGAAGAGAAGGGAGGAGGGAGAGAGAGAGGGGGAGGTGGGAGGGGGGGGAAGTGGAGTAGGGTGCGTGGATATTTCAAAGCATTCTACAGACGTTTATACAGTAATGACATTTGCTGCAGGGGTGTTGTTTGCATTCATTATCACTGCAATCCTGTGCCTTACAGGGCTGCCTATTCCATTCTTTTAACTAGAACCTCACGTACTGCCCTTGAGTCTTAGGTTACAGGGTGGGGAGAGGGGGGGGTGAGAGGTGGGAGGGTGGGGGCGGGGATGGGGGGAGGGGAGATGGGGGAGGGAGTGGAGTGGGGTACATGGATATTTCAAAGCATTCTACAGACAAGTATACAGTAATGACATTTGCTGCTGGGGTGTTGTTTGCCCTCATTATCACTGCCATCCTGTGCCTTACAGGGCTGTCTATTCCATTCTTTTAGTTAGAGATTTACGTACTGCCCTTGAGTCTTAGGTCAAAGGGGGAGGAGAGGGGGGGGAGGAGAGGGGGGAAAAGGGGGGAGGGGAGAGAGGGAGGAAGGGGGGGAGAGGGGGGAAAGGGGGGAGAAGGGGGGAGGAGTCTTAGGTCACAGGGTGGGGAGAGGGGAGGGGGGGTGAGAAGGGGGAGAGGGGGAAGGGGGGAGGGGGGGTGGAAATGGAGTAGGGTACCTGGATATTTCAAAGCATTCTACAAACATTTATACAGTAATGACATTTGCTGCTGGGGTGCTGTTTGCACTCATTATCCCTGCAATCCTGTGCCTTACAGGGCTGTCTATTCCATTCTTTTAGTTAGAGACTTACGTACTGCCCTTGAGTCTTAGGTCATAGGGTGGGGAGAGGGGGGGGGAGGAGAGGGGGGAAAAGGGGGGAGGAGAGGGGGAAAAGGGGGGGGGAGAGGGGGGAAAGGGGGGGGTGGGGGGGAGAGAGGGAGGAAGGGGGGGAGAGGGGGGAGGAAGGGGGTGGAGGGGGGGAGGTGAGATAGGATTTTGAGGCATACAAGTATAACAAGGTAGTTTACATACATTTATGTTCAAGAAATAGTTGTTGTCACAAAGTGGTTTGTGCACCCTTATTATTACTCGTCGTTGCATTATGGTATTTGTCCAAACATTTCTTTGACTTCAAGTCCTGATCATTGCTTGCTTATTCTAGACCTCCGGGTGAGGATATGTGGGGTGGGGGTAGGGACCTAGTGGGGAGGTGGGACGTGGTGTAACGGGCAGGCCTGAGCGTGGCCTTGTTCAAATCTGGGGCCCTTGCTGCTCCGTTAAGCAATGAATGTGTCCCTTTTGGACACTGCTGTCCTGGGGGAGGCTATGGGAGTGTGGTCGAGGGGTAGATGGGGGGGGGATAGCTAGGGCAAGGGGGGATCTGGGACGGGGGTACTCGTTCACAATAGCTCTGCAGGTGTGTGCCAAGTGGGGGTTATTGGGGGGGGGCACAAAGTGAACCCTAGTGAGAGGGGGGAATGACTTGTGGGTGCGCACGGGGGGGGGGTACATACGACCTTACTCTCCCGGTCTTCTGGGAAGCAGTCCGGGGGGGGGTTCTCAGTGGGTCCTGGATGATGTAGTGGGGGCCCCCTCTGACAACTGCGTGGGGGCCGTCCGTCGATGTCCGTCCTTTCTGTCGCTGTACTTGCTCGATCAGCGGCAGCTCTGCGAGGGGCCGTCGCTGAGGGAGCGGTGAGGCGGATATGTTCCCCCGTTGCCACAGATCACCGGGTGGACCTCCAAAGCCATCGGGGGCAGCTGTGAGAGCGGATCCGGGCCCGGGAGGACAGGGAGCGGGAGACGTCCTCAACCAGGAGCCAGGTAGGTCTCCCGGGATGGAACTTCCATAGCTCAGAAGGCCGGGGGGGGTGTGAGATAGGTATCGGGGTGCCAGGGGGATGGATGGGTGGGTGGTGTGGTGGGCATGTGCTTTGGGGGAGTGGAGGGGGGGAGGGGGTCAGGAGGGGGAAGGGGGGGGGGGTCAGGAGGGGGTGGGGAGAGGGGGGGGGGTGAAGAGCACCGGGGAGGGGGGGAAGGTGAGAACTGATGTTCTCTGCTGGTCGTGAAGTCATCTATTCGGTGTTGGTTTCTGCGGCAAGAATGGGGGCAATCGGATGCTACTTCGTAGGCACAGTCGTCTTCCTTCTTAGGTTGAGAGAAGGCGGCTGGGTGTCTGTCACCGTCATGGGGAGATGCTCAGCGGTATCGGTTGCGGCTCCTCCTCGCGGTCCGCGGGTGAGGGCCAGATGGTGGGTAGAATCCCCGTCGGATATTAGCGTGTCTTGAGGTTCTGATCCTGGTCTGGGGCGCTGGGAGCCTTTTGGTTCGCTATACGCTCGGAGGCTCGGGGTACCTCTGCTTCATCTGGGCGCGTTGTTGCCTTGTGGGGGCCCTCTGCTTTCCGACGGTGGTGTTAACACAAGCGCTTTGAGGAAGGAGGGGGAGTCCTCTGGTCTGGAGATGGTGTGATGGCGGCCATTTCTTAAGACGATCAATTTGAAGGGGAAGCCCCATCGGTAAGTAATGCTGCGTTCTTTCAGAATGATTATGAGGGGCTTCATCTCCTTCCGTCTAGCCACGGTGACCCTTGAGAGGTCGCTGAAGATCTGAATTTTATTGTTATCTATGTGGAGATCTCCTGCTTTTCTGCTCGCAGACATTATACGTTCTTTAGCAGAGTACATGTGGAACTTGATGATTACATCCCTGCGACGGTTTGGATTGGGGGATTTGGGACCAAGCGCCCGGTGGGCCCTGTCCATTTGTATGTCATGCTCCGACAGATCAGGCACCAGGGAGCGGAACAGCTTGTAGAGGTAGGGCTGGAGGATTTCAGGGGTGATTTCCTCAGGGATATTTCTTAATCGTAGGTTTTGTCTTCTATCCCTGTTCTCTTGGTCCTCGAGGGTGTCTTTTAGTTCTTCTATAACACGCCCCAATCTTATCACCTCTTCCTCTGTGCTGTTTTGGGACCCTGTTATATCTCTTATTTTGTGCTCTATCTATATCTCCTCATCTGTAGAAATAGTGCCTCAAAATATTGCTTATTGAGGCCGAATTCTGGCAGTTCGCGGGTAGCTGTGTCTGTCTCCTGCTCCGCGCTTGAGGCTTGCATTGCCTCCTCGGCGCCATCTTGGGAGTCGCAGTTCGGCTCCGGCAGGCGCGCTGCGGGGGTGAAATATTTGGTAACCGCTTGGTTCTGCGTTGCCTTGCCTTTGGATGGCATCGTCCCCTGTTCTTGAGTGATTTGGGGGTATGTTTGAGGGCGGTGGGTGCTATATTTGGCGAGTTATCAGCGAGGGTGTTCAGGAGCTCCTCTACAACCCGACCATGCTCTGTGACGTCACCGGAAGTCTCTATATTTACCTAATTTTAAGACCTGCTAAGGAACAGATGATTGTTATTATGTCCTGATATGTAAAACCATAGAATTCAGAGAGGGTGTACTTTCATTTTCACACAACTGTATATATATATATAAACTTTTTTGCTGGGACCTATGTGAATTTGCTTCGTGGTGACGGAAGTAATGTCACGGAAGTGACGTCACTGTGGGCAAAAGAGGCATCGCCGCGCGTCATTGTGGGCAAAAGAGGAGATCCAAGCTCGGCGCATGCGCAGAAGACACTTGAGACACACACACACAAACACATACAGACTGACACAAACACACACATGGATTTCAGTTAGAATAAATATACAAGAGCAACAAGCTAAAACGAGGTGTGCCCTGAGCACGCACGTTCTAAGTCAAACGTCTTTGACACTGAAATTGTGTTTAGATTTTTTATTAAAATCATCACCATCAGAAATACAATTTCTGTGAGAAAAGAGTGACAAAAGACAAAGAAGTTTCACTTAAAATTCGCGTGCTCAGCCCACACACACTTTTTTTTGTTTCAAAGCAGCAATACGGGTTAGCTTTAAAAAAAACGAATCAGGTTTGAAGCAGGAGGTCTCTGGAGCTGGACCACGTTCATTTCAGCTCCGGGGACTCCCTGCATCCGGAGATACGCACCTCCATAGTGGTGCCAGTATCCCAGCAGGAAGAGAAATGGCGGCTTTAAATGTACCCTGGCATGCAAACCAGTAGTAAGTCATGACGTCATACGTGCGGCTTCCTATTGGCCAGCGTGACCAGGGACTTTAAACTCAGTAGAGATACCGGTACCCCCTATGGAGGTGTGTATCTCTAGGAGCAGGTAGTCCCTGGAGCTGAAATGAATGAGGTTCAGCTCCAAAGACCCTCTGCTTCAATCATGTAATAAAAACATATAAATGCTATGCTGTATTGCTGCTTCAATAAAGTGTTAGATTACTGCCTACAAAACACCATGGCTGCATCTGTGGAGGCTTCAATGCTACATGTATAATGTCTACAAATATGACCAAGTATGAATACTTGCCCAGTAACATTACGGAGTAGCCTTCTTCTCTAAAGGCCTGACTTTATCTGGTTGCTCTTGAGAATTATTGCACCATCTAAGGAATATTTTCAATTTTATTGTCATCACTTTTACCTGAAGAGGGCGATTGTGTGGATTTATAGAGTAAAAATGACTTTCTTGAATCTGTTGTCAAAACTGTCTAATATAAAACCGATAGAAGATAACTCGTTGCTAAATTCTTATTTGACCACCATCCTGGTGACAGCGTAGCTTTGTGAGACGGTGATCCAGATATTTTGTCTGTCCCAAGAAAAACAAATATTCTGCTAGAGGGGTCGTATGTGGAAACGTGCCTACGGAAAAATCTGTATGGAAGCTGACATATGTCTTAATATTCTCATGCACTGCCGAAAGGAGACCATGCTTGGCTTGCTTAACTTTTTGCCTCTGCAGAAAGCTTCAGGATTTTTTTTCTAGAGGTAACAGAATTGTGTCCATCTGACTGTTGAATATAAGGAATTAAACATATGCGTTCCTTCCTTTCTTAATGCTGCTGCAAGCACCACCAGACCTTTCATAAAAACTCTTGCAGCAGACGCTAGGCCATAAGGCAGGGTTGCAAATGGGAAATTACTGATTTTTAGGTTGTTTTGCACTGTGTGGCTGTAAGGATTCTGCTCGATCCGTGCCGGGTTTTCACTACGGTCCAGGTTTTCTGTCTCTCCTGCCCTTTCTGCTCACTGTGTCCATTTTGGGTACTGGCAGCCTGCTTTATAAGACTGCAGTTATTATAGGGAGTCGCCGAGCAAAGTTCTACCGTTTGCAGCTCCTGTTGGTCTTTGCAGTTACGACTTACCCTCTTGCCTGTTTTGAGTCCCTGTTGCTAACCCCGGACCGTGAACCCGACCTCGCTGCCTTCGGCCTGCCCTGACCTCCGCCTGTCTCCTGGACTTTGCACTCTGCCGCCAGCCCTGACCTCTGCCTGTCCCATGGACTTTGCAACTTTGCCACCAGCCCTGACCCATGCTTCCATACCGACTACGGATACTCTTACAGGACTCTGTCCCTGGGCTGTGGTCGGTTTATTTGCATCCCTACCTCATCCCTGTTGGTCCGCTTCCTGATTTGAGACGAGCACCGTCACATTTTGCTCGGCCAAACATGGACCCCGCTGAGGTAGAGCGAGCCGAATCTTTCCAAGGAGAACTACTCTAGATCATGAGGCATGCCTCGTCCTGCAAAAACCAACAGCTGGCACTTATTTCAAGCTGACTTCAGGACATTTTTACCCAGCTGGACACACTCCAGGTGGGTTTTACCCTGCACTGCCCTTAACGGAAAGTTTCTCCGGCGCCAGCCCCACGGATCCCAACCCCTCTGCGTTATGGAGGGGACTCTATTGATTGTAGACGGTTTCTGAACCAATGCTCAAATCAGTTCAAACTCCAGCCCTCCATGTTCAGCTCTCACCGATCCAGGGTAGCCTATGTTATTTCCCTACTAACGGATGAGGCCTTGGTCTGGGCTTCCCCTCTGTGGAAGAGAGAATCCCCACTGATCAACGACTCCGTTGCCTTTCTCCAGGCATTTAAATGATTATTTGATGCCCCCGGGCACGTCTCCTCTGCTTCAGCTTCTCTTCTTCGAATCCGACAAGGAATCCATACCGCAGGCCAGTATGCCATTGAGTTCCGAACCCTTGTTGCGGAGACGGGCTGGAATAATGAAGTTCTGGTGGCAGCATTTTGGCAGGGGCTTTCTGAGCATTTAAAGGACTGACTTGCCGGATCTTCCCAAAGATCTGGAGGAACTGATTGCTCTCTGTATCAGAATGGACCTCTGGATATGAGAACGGCAGACCGAGCGAGCTCAGCCTCCAAAAACCCCAACAATTCGGCTAGCTCCCCATTTCAACACTCCTCTTACTGCACCTCGCCCAGATAAGGAACCGATGCACTTAGGGGATACCAAATTACCTGAGCAGGAGAGAACAAGGAGACGAAACAGGGGGCTGTGCCTGTACTGTGGGCTCAAAGGTCACCTTGTCCGAGACTGTCCTAAATCAGGAAAACCCCAATGCCCAGTGAAAATAGAGGAATATTCGCTGGACATTTCTTCTATTCTTCCTTCACGGCTCCTCCTGCCGGTTTCACTCTCCTGGGGACCAGCATCCATTTTCACTCAGGCTTTTGTGGATTCAGGAGCCGCAGGGAACTTAATTAACCACGCAATTGTGGAACTCCACTCCCTTCCTCTCCGTACAAGGGAGATTCCGTTAGCAGTAGTGGCTATTGATGCCTGATACCTGGGACCATCACTCTCGAGACTAATCCTTTGATGGTTACGGTTGGGGCACTTCACAAAGAATCACTATCATTCTACGCCATTTGCTCTCCCTTGACTCCAGCGGTTCTAGGACTTTCCTTGCTGTGGCACCACAACCCCAAATCGATTGGGCGACCAATCAAGAGACAGCCTGGAGACAACATTGCCATGGATCCTGTCTTCCGGTGTCTCGCACCATCTCCGAGGCTCAGCTATCTACTGAGACTTCCTCATCATGCCTTCCAGTTTGTTACCAGGAATTTGACGACGTATTCGACAAAAAAACAGACAGAGGAGTTACCGCCACACCAACCTTATGATTGTGCAATCGACCTGCTGCCATGGGCCATTCCCCCTAGAGGCCGCACTTACCCCCTTTCAGAACCAGAAACCAAGGCAATGCGGGAATACATTTCGGAGAAACTTCAGCGTGGGTTTATTTGCAAATCAAGTTCTCCCGCTGGAGCGGGTTTCTTCGTTTCCAAAAAAGACAATTCTCTCAGGCCATGTATCAACTATAGAGGCCTAAATAAAATCACTATAAAGAACCGATATACGCTACCCCTCAATCCTGAACTCTTCGACCGCTAACACAAGGCTACGATCTTTACCAAACTGGATATTCGAGGAGACTACAATTTGATCCGGATCAGAGAAGGTGATGCGTGGAAAACAGCCTTTAATACCTATGATGGCCACTACAAATATCTAGTCATGCAATTTGGCTTATGCAACACACCGGCCGTATTTCAAAATTTCATCAACGAGATTTTCCGGGATCTACTGGACTAATTTCTCCTGGTATATCTGAACGATATCCTTATCTTTTCCAGTTCTTTGACCAAACATCGGGCACAGGTTATATTGGTTTTCCAAAGACTTTGGGACCACTCCCTCTATGCCAAGCTCGAGAAATGTCAATTCGATTAGAAGAATATTTCTTTCCTTGGGTATTTTCATCTCTTCCCTTGGGTTCAAGATGAATTGTGCGAAAGTATCGACAGTGCTCGAGTGGCCCTTACCGTTAGGCCTCAAACCAATACAATGATTTCTTGGGTTCGCCAATTACTACTGATGATTCATCAGGAATTTTTCTAAGGTGGTTGCACCCATTACGGCTCTTTCCTAAGATGCTGATGAAGGTCATTTAACGACCAAAGAGTCAGAGTTGCATCCAACGTTTTGGTGCACATGTGCACCGAAACGTTGGATGCAACTCTGACTCTTTAGTCATTAAATTACCTTATTTGCTACATTTTTTTTCTATGGTTTGGTGTGCTTGGCTCTCTTCTACATATTGCTTTTCCTTGACTAGGATTTTTGCCTTTAGCACCCAGCTCTTGCATTTTTCTTCAACTTAGACCCCTGCGTTTACGGGCATCCCAAGTTGCTTTACCCGATTCTCCCCTCCTTTTACGTTGCTATATTAACACTCCCATTCCTAATGCACAAGGCACATGGCGTGTGCCCTATTTATATTCTCTGAAGAACTTTTTTTAAAGAAATGAACAGAAATTAAAATTAATTAAAGTAAATAACAATGTACATTGAGTTTTAATACTTGGCAATTTTTTGTAAATGCTCCGGATTTATGCACATTCTTTTGTGAAGAAAAGAGCAAATTTCGAATAGAAGAAAAGAAGATCCGGTGCCATTGCGAGTGACAAACACCCAGGCTACTTCCGGGTTGATTGAAAAAACTTTATTGGAACATCACACACACAAGTCTACACCACGATTTCCCCCTCAACACGTTATTTTTCAAAACAGATACTCCCTGTCACCGCAGAAGAACACGCAGCCTGCCTGGGAGTTATAAACATGTCTTATTATGACCTGTCAAAACTTAAGATTTCAGTTCTTTATAAGGGACTAACATTCTGTCCCACCACCAAACTGGACCAAATCCAAATTATACTCCGACCTAGAAGTTTTCTTCAGGAGATTACGACTGAAAGAATATTTCCACAAAAAAGAGAGCACTCCCAGAATGACAGAATGAGTACAACAACAAGAAGAGGAACACTTATTTTACACCAACAGGACGCAATGGCAAACCAGACAGCTACATAGAGAGCTTCAGATTGCGAGTTTCCTCACTAGCATCGGCACTGCAGAAAAAAATAATGTACAACCTTTCCCCTATGGAGAGATTTGCAATCAAGGTACAGTGCTGCGAACACACCGTGAAGAAGGAAGATACTGCACTCCAGTGATAGATCACTTCTCACAGCCAGATCATGCCATAAATAAATCCTCAAAGGAACGTTTAAAAGTACTCAACAGAAAACTTTTGAACTTAAAATGATAATGCGCTTTGACACTAAAACAGGAGAACTTAATGCTGATATTTATTTATAAAATATTTTACCAGGAAGTAATACATTGAGAGTTACCTCTCGTTTTCAAGTATGTCCTGCGCACAGCGTTAAGACAAATAATACATGGTTACAAATACAGTTACATAAATGAACAGGGTATACATTATATACAAGACATTGCATGCACAGTTAAAGAAAATATATGTTATGGGCGTATGTAACAGTTACAGTTACAGACCAGATTAAAATGTGAGACAGCCTTAGATTTGAAATAACTTAAACTGGTGGTGGATGTGAGAGTCTCTGGTAGGTTGTTCCAGTTTTGGCAAGAGATAGGGGAACGGACCCCTCGGGATACCGTGGCTACCAAAACCGTGGTGGTTTTAATTATGCAAGTCCATGGCAGCAAGAGGTGGACATCCTTTGAGTAATAAAGACAATAGGCAACCAAGATATAGCCGTGCAGACTAAGACAGGGCGGGGGGCTTTGGACCGGGGGAAATACCCGCGGGCACGTCCAGGGAAATGCCCGTAAATAAGTCCCTTTAACCGGTAGCAGGACGCCTCACCCACGCCCTGTGTCCCGGTATAGACCCAGCGGTCAGTACTCACGACTCCTTGTGTGATCTGCCGAAGTGCTGGTTACGAGGTTGCCCAGCGGTCCGCTGTGTAGTGGTGTCCTTGTGTGCTCCAGCCGGAAGTAGAAGGAATAAGTGAAAAAACGAGTGACGCCGCGGTCACGACTCCTCTAAACAGCCAAACGCATGTAGAAAAATAAAAAAACTTTATTGATCAAACAAGTGAACAGCCATAGTCATCCTCTGACGCGTTTCGTCCGGGTCACGGACTTTTTCAAAGAGTAACTCCCTATGCCTGTGATGATCTTTATATAGGGTGTACTGCACTATGATTGGTCATAATGACGTGGAGAGTAAAACCTCCCACCTGCAGAATAATGTGTATTAGCTAATTTTGTACACACCCATACCGAGACCATCACATATTAGACACAAAACAAAATGTGAAAATACATAAATAATCCCCAAGAAAACGTTTTAAAAAATAATTAAAAACAAGAGTTAAAAACAAAGACTGCTGATTCATCACGGTAGATATTACATAAGAAAAAATACATGTTAGGAAAGCGTATACAATATATATATATGAATTTCTGATATAGGCATATGATTATAAATATACTCCAACTCACTACATTGAATAATAGGTACCTCTTGAGAAGTAATAAGATAACATGATAATCGTTAAACTGTAACAACATATGAGGACTTAAATGTAGTCCAACTTTCCACATTAAATGGTAAGTAATTTACATTTAGAATATTGAATGACATGATAATCAATAGACCATAATAACGAAATGTAAATATTATCACATGAATACCCTTACTAATAAAAAAGTATACAGAGGTATACAACATCAAAAGTTCGCTTAAGCCATCCCGCAGGATAAGACAGAGAGATATAAATATACCCTGGAGGATATTCACAGGGATATATATGGGATTGATGACTATGTCAGGAAATGTTTTAACTCCCATTCCTGATTTATACCTGATGGAAAAAGGGTACCCAAGGAGTAAATCCAGAACATTTCACGTTTGTTCAATATATTCTCTCTGTCTCCCCCTCTGATGTGGCTAGGGATATGTTCTAAAGCTGCATATGTAAAATTTGTGATTCCCCCTCTTGAACACGAGGAAAAATGTCTAGGTACAGGATGTACCAAATCCTTCTTTTTTATTAGTCTGACATGTTCTGCAATACGTACTTTCAAGGGTCTAATCGTACGCCCGATATACCGCTGGTCACATCCACAGAACAAAATGTAAATGACAAAACTGGAATTACAGTTTATAAAACTGTTTACATAGAAACTCTTTTTACCAGCATTAATTGATTTCATCGGTTTAACATATCTGCACATGGAGCAAACACCACAAGAGAAAAAACCTTTTGGTATTCCCTGTATACATGCCTTTCCTGATTGTGATTTAAACAGACTAGGCGATAAATGTGTCGCTATGGTTGGAGACTTGCGAAAAACAAAACGGGGTCCATCTTGTACATATTCCTTAATATCTTTGTCCAATGACAGGGTCCGCCAATGTTTTTTGAAGATATCGCATATAAGATGTGATTGGCGATTATAGGTAGATATAAATAAAGGACTTTTATTCCCGTCATTGGAGGAAGACCGTGGAGTGACCCCATGTCCAGAATGTTTGGTTTTCCTAACTAATGTGGATCTTTCAGCGAGATTTGCTGACTCGAAAGCCGTTTTGATATCGCTATCCTTGTAACCTCTAGCTGAAAAACGTTCAGCTAGAATTTTTGATTGTGTCAGAAAGCTATCATAGTTTGAGCACAATCTCCTAAGCCTGAGGAACTGTGCTTTAGGGATGCTTTTGATGAGTGAACGAGGATGATTACTCTGAGCTGACAACAAGGTGTTTCGAGAGTTTGGCTTACGGAAAATGTCCGTTTGTATACTCATGTCATGGTCGATATACAGGAGGAGGTCTAGATAGTGAATGTGATTGATGTTATGATCATATGTAAACTTAATATTTAAATCATTCTCATTGAGAATCTGGATAAATGATATGAGAGATGACTCATCACCTTCCCATATCATTATCAGGTCGTCAATAAACCTCTTAAAGAACTTAATATTTGAACGGTAAGAATTATTACAGTGATAAATGTGTTGTGCTTCCCAAAAACCCATAAATAAATTTGCGTATGAAGGTGCAAAACTCGTGCCCATAGCAGTGCCTAATTTCTGTAAATAAAATAGTGAGTCAAACATAAAATAATTGTGAGTTAATAAAAAGGAAATAGCTTCTAATATAAAAGTGCAATGTGAGGTTGATAACGTGGATAAACTCAAAAAGTGATCAATGGCGCAAAGGCCGTGCTCGTGTTTAATGATAGAATATAATGAAACAACGTCTAGTGTGACCCACCTATAATGTGATTTCCAGACCACATCCTGTAGATCGACCATGAGATGCATGGAATCTTTTATAAAAGATGGCAAACTAAGTACCATAGGTTGCAGAAAGCTGTCCACATACCGCGATAAACCATCTCCCAAAGATCCAATGCTCGCCACAATTGGACGACCAGGAGGGTCCTGTAGCGATTTATGGATCTTCGGGAGATGGTGAAATATCGGTATCACGGGATGTGGACAGCGTAAAAAGTCAATCTCCTTTTTATTTAGAACACATAAGATCTTGCCAAACTCAATCAATTCCTCAAGCTGTGTGTTAAACACTATTGTGGGATCTTTTTTAAGCGGAAGATAATTGTGTGTGTCCCCCAGTTGTCTAATCGCTTCACCTTTATACTGTTCTGCAGATAGAACTACTAGGGCCCCTCCCTTGTCTGCTGATTTAAAGACAATATCTTGTCTTTTTTTAAGTGAATTTAATTGTTGGGATTCAGTGTATGTCAGATTTTTGGAACATACTTTAGAATGTGAGAAACCTTGGGCCAATAATTTCATATCTCTTTCTACAAGTTTTTCGAATGTGGTAATGAAAGGGCCCCTATTGTGACTAGGGCAGAAAATTGATTTTCTCCTAAGGTTAGACTCATCATTCCCAAAAAATGATTGACTGAAATTATTCAAGGGTTCCCCCTGTTGTTCCAACAATACGTTCATATCTGACAAGACACATGTTTCCTGAAAATTGAAAGTCGGCTTATCAACCTGAACTGGGTCTGACAACAATGTACCATTATTCACACTCAAATCCACATCCAATAATTGAACATCTGTTTCCAAAGGAGCAAAACGACTCCTGGAAGAAAAAAACTTTTTTAGGCTTAGCTTTCGTGTAAATTTTTGCAAGTCTATAACTGTTTCAAACAGCTGAAAGTCCTGTGATGGTGCAAATCCCAACCCTTTATTGAGCACAGATAATTGTTCAAATGAAAGGTCCACCCCTGAAAGGTTGATAACATTGTTATTACTTGGGACATCTAGGTATACTTCTTCCTTTTGGACCTCCCGCGTGTGTCTCCGTTTCCTCCTTGATCGTCTGGTTCTCTGCGGCTTCTTGATCCTACTGCTAAAAAAGAAGAGGAAGATGGATCCAGGGGTTTAGAGTTGCTCCTAGTAGATGTAATGGAGGATCTGCTATCACTCCTGGATCTCCCCTGATTGTCCCTTATGTGATCTGATGACCCCTCAAATGAAACTGAATGTGACCTAAGATCATGGTCAGAAAAATCTGAGTCCACACTAGATGCCTCTAGTGGTTTGTTTTTGAGGATTGATTTATGTATTTTCACATTTTGTTTTGTGTCTAATATGTGATGGTCTCGGTATGGGTGTGTACAAAATTAGCTAATACACATTATTCTGCAGGTGGGAGGTTTTACTCTCCACGTCATTATGACCAATCATAGTGCAGTACACCCTATATAAAGATCATCACAGGCATAGGGAGTTACTCTTTGAAAAAGTCCGTGACCCGGACGAAACGCGTCAGAGGATGACTATGGCTGTTCACTTGTTTGATCAATAAAGTTTTTTTATTTTTCTACATGCGTTTGGCTGTTTAGAGGAGTCGTGACCGCGGCGTCACTCGTTTTTTCACTTGTTCCAGTTTTGGGGTGCACGGTAAGAGAAGGAGGACTTGCAAAAATTTACACGAAAGCTAAGCCTAAAAAAGTTTTTTTCTTCCAGGAGTCGTTTTGCTCCTTTGGAAACAGATGTTCAATTATTGGATGTGGATTTGAGTGTGAATAATGGTACATTGTTGTCAGACCCAGTTCAGGTTGATAAGCCGACTTTCAATTTTCAGGAAACATGTGTCTTGTCAGATATGAACGTATTGTTGGAACAACAGGGGGAACCCTTGAATAATTTCAGTCAATCATTTTTTGGGAATGATGAGTCTAACCTTAGGAGAAAATCAATTTTCTGCCCTAGTCACAATAGGGGCCCTTTCATTACCACATTCGAAAAACTTGTAGAAAGAGATTTGAAATTATTGGCCCAAGGTTTCTCACATTCTAAAGTATGTTCCAAAAATCTGACATACACTGAATCCCAACAATTAAATTCACTTAAAAAAAGACAAGATATTGTCTTTAAATCAGCAGACAAGGGAGGGGCCCTAGTAGTTCTATCTGCAGAACAGTATAAAGGTGAAGCGATTAGACAACTGGGGGACACACACAATTATCTTCCGCTTAAAAAAGATCCCACAATAGTGTTTAACACACAGCTTGAGGAATTGATTGAGTTTGGCAAGATCTTATGTGTTCTAAATAAAAAGGAGATTGACTTTTTACGCTGTCCACATCCCGTGATACCGATATTTCACCATCTCCCGAAGATCCATAAATCGCTACAGGACCCTCCTGGTCGTCCAATTGTGGCGAGCATTGGATCTTTGGGAGATGGTTTATCGCAGTATGTGGACAGCTTTCTGCAACCTATGGTACTTAGTTTGCCATCTTTTATAAAAGATTCCATGCATCTCATGGTCGATCTACAGGATGTGGTCTGGAAATCACATTATAGGTGGGTCACACTAGACGTTGTCTCATTATATTCTATCATTAAACACGAGCACGGCCTTTGCGCCATTGATCACTTTTTGAGTTTATCCACGTTATCAACCTCACATTGCACTTTTATATTAGAAGCTATTTCCTTTTTATTAACTCACAATTATTTTATGTTTGACTCACTATTTTATTTACAGAAATTAGGCACTGCTATGGGCACGAGTTTTGCACCTTCATACGCAAATTTATTTATGGGTTTTTGGGAAGCACAACACATTTATCACTGTAATAATTCTTACCGTTCAAATATTAAGTTCTTTAAGAGGTTTATTGACGACCTGATAATGATATGGGAAGGTGATGAGTCATCTCTCATATCATTTATCCAGATTCTCAATGAGAATGATTTAAATATTAAGTTTACATATGATCATAACATCAATCACATTCACTATCTAGACCTCCTCCTGTATATCGACCATGACATGAGTATACAAACGGACATTTTCCGTAAGCCAAACTCTCGAAACACCTTGTTGTCAGCTCAGAGTAATCATCCTCGTTCACTCATCAAAAGCATCCCTAAAGCACAGTTCCTCAGGCTTAGGAGATTGTGCTCAAACTATGATAGCTTTCTGACACAATCAAAAATTCTAGCTGAACGTTTTTCAGCTAGAGGTTACAAGGATAGCGATATCAAAACGGCTTTCGAGTCAGCAAATCTCGCTGAAAGATCCACATTAGTTAGGAAAACCAAACATTCTGGACATGGGGTCACTCCACGGTCTTCCTCCAATGACGGGAATAAAAGTCCTTTATTTATATCTACCTATAATCGCCAATCACATCTTATATGCGATATCTTCAAAAAACATTGGCGGACCCTGTCATTGGACAAAGATATTAAGGAATATGTACAAGATGGACCCCGTTTTGTTTTTCGCAAGTCTCCAACCATAGCGACACATTTATCGCCTAGTCTGTTTAAATCACAATCAGGAAAGGCATGTATACAGGGAATACCAAAAGGTTTTTTCTCTTGTGGTGTTTGCTCCATGTGCAGATATGTTAAACCGATGAAATCAATTAATGCTGGTAAAAAGAGTTTCTATGTAAACAGTTTTATAAACTGTAATTCCAGTTTTGTCATTTACATTTTGTTCTGTGGATGTGACCAGCGGTATATCGGGCGTACGATTAGACGCTTGAAAGTACGTATTGCAGAACATGTCAGACTAATAAAAAAGAAGGATTTGGTACATCCTGTACCTAGACATTTTTCCTCGTGTTCAAGAGGGGGAATCACAAATTTTACATATGCAGCTTTAGAACATATCCCTAGCCACATCAGAGGGGGAGACAGAGAGAATATATTGAACAAACGTGAAATGTTCTGGATTTACTCCTTGGGTACCCTTTTTCCATCAGGTATAAATCAGGAATGGGAGTTAAAACATTTCCTGACATAGTCATCAATCCCATATATATCCCTGTGAATATCCTCCAGGGTATATTTATATCTCTCTTCTTATCCTGCGGGATGGCTTAAGCGAACTTTTGATGTTGTATACCTCTGTATACTTTTTTATTAGTAAGGGTATTCATGTGATAATATTTACATTTCGTTATTATGGTCTATTGATTATCATGTCATTCAATATTCTAAATGTAAATTACTTACCATTTAATGTGGAAAGTTGGACTACATTTAAGTCCTCATATGTTGTTACAGTTTAACGATTATCATGTTATCTTATTACTTCTCAAGAGGTACCTATTATTCAATGTAGTGAGTTGGAGTATATTTATAATCATATGCCTATATCAGAAATTCATATATATATATTGTATACGCTTTCCTAACATGTATTTTTTCTTATGTAATATCTACCGTGATGAATCAGCAGTCTTTGTTTTTAACTCTTGTTTTTAATTATTTTTTAAAACGTTTTCTTGGGGATTATTTATGTATTTTCACATTTTGTTTTGTGTCTAATATGTGATGGTCTCGGTATGGGTGTGTACAAAATTAGCTAATACACATTATTCTGCAGGTGGGAGGTTTTACTCTCCACGTCATTATGGCCAATCATAGTGCAGTACACCCTATATAAAGATCATCACAGGCATAGGGAGTTACTCTTTGAAAAAGTCCGTGACCCGGACGAAACGCGTCAGAGGATGACTATGGCTGTTCACTTGTTTGATCAATAAAGTTTTTTTATTTTTCTACATGCGTTTGGCTGTTTAGAGGAGTCGTGACCGCGGCGTCACTCGTTTTTTCACTTGTTCCAGTTTTGGGGTGCACGGTAAGAGAAGGAGGAATGGCCGGATACTTTGTTGAGCCTTGGGACCATGAACAGTCTTTTGGAGTCAGATCTCAGGTGATAGGTGCTGCATGTGGTAGGGGTGAGGAGCTTGTTCAGGTAGCTGGGTAGCTTGCCCATAAAGAATTTAAAGGCAAGACAGAAAAGGTAAACTTTGCGCCTAGACTCTAGTGATGACCAATCTAGTTCTTTGAGCATTTCGCAGTGATGTGTGTTGTAGTTGCATTGGAGAACAAAACGACAAATTGAATTGTAGAGGGTGTCAAGTTTGCTAAGGTGGGTTTGAGGTGCCGTGCCATATACTATGTCTCCATAGTCAATAATTGGCATGAGCATCTGCTGTGCGATACGCTTTCTGACCAGGAGACTTAGGGAGGATTTGTTCCTGTAAAGTACCCCTAGTTTGGCATAGGTCTTGGTTGTCAGGGTATCAATGTGCATTCCGAATGTTAAGTGGGAGTCAAATCATAAGCCCAGGTATTTAAAACTAGTGACAGGGGTTAGGGTGGTGTTAGTGTTGGTTCTAATATGGAGCTCAGTCACTGGAAGCTTTAAGAATTTAGTCTTGGTCCCAAATACCATTGTTACAGTCTTGTCAGTGTTTTAAAACAGTTTGTTTTGGGAAATCCAGTTTTCGAGTCTCAAAAAGTCAGACTGAAGTATGTGTTGAAGGTCAGAGAGGCTATGGCTGTGTGCATATAGGATTGTGTCATCTGCATACATGTGTATTGAGGCTTCCTTACAAGCTGTGGGAAGATCATTAATGAACACTGAGAAGAGTAGGGGCCCCAGAACAGAGCCTTGCGGGACACCACAGGTGATATCCAGGGGGTTGGAGGTAGAGCCTGAGATGGACACATGTTGGGATCTTCCTGATAGGTAGGACTGAAACCAGTTTAAAGCATGCTTCCCTATTCCAGAGCTCTGGAGTTTGTTAAGCAGGATAGCATGATTAACTGTATCAAAAGCCTTTGCAAAATCTAGGAATACTGCACCAGTGAGTGCAGTATTGGATATGGAGTTTCTTACACACTATCATAATTGTTTGTAATGTTTGTCCCTACCTCTTTATTAATTTTAATTTACAACTCTTCTCCCCCGCTGCACCCCTCACCCCCCATCACACTGCTGATGTAGATCTGGTCAAGCATGCTCTCCACATTTCTCAGTATCCCTTATCGCCCTGTCTATTTACCATCCCCTTTGCAATATATTCTCCACATCTCCTGTCTTAAATTGTTGTCTTGCTTTTTTGCATTAAGCTCATGGAATCTTTGTAAATCAGTATTGCTGACTTGCGAAATCTTGAAAGCTTGTCTTATAATATCTATTGTTTATAGAGTTACCAGGTGGTTTCTCCAAAAATACTGGACACAATGGTGAAAGGTGCGACCGACCGACCGACCAACCGACCCACACCTCTCTCTCTACTTCATGCTGTTTCCTCCTCTCCTTGGCCCCACCCGTAGGTTCCCGACACCATCTCATCATTGGCTGAAATACCCAGCAGCAGCCAATCAGGATGGAGGAAGCTGCCCAGCCCCCTAGCAACAGTCCTGCTCTGGGAAATCCTGCCCTCCCCCCCCCCACCCCCAAGTCATTCAGGTTACTATGTCCAACAAGCTCCTCACCCCTACCACATGCAGCACTTATCATCTGAGATCTGACTCCAAAAGACTGTTCATGGTCCCAAGGCTCAACAAAGTATCCGGCCACTCCTCCTTCCCTTACCGTGCACCCCAAAACTGGAACAACCTACCGGACACTCTCACAGCCACCACCAGTTTAAGTTCTTTCAAAGCTAAAGCTGCCTCACATTTTAACCTGGTCTGTAACTGTTATATACACCTATTATATATATTATCTTTAACTGTGTCTTGTATATAATGTATACCCTGTTCACTTATGTAACTGTATTTGTAACCATGTATTATTTGTCATCTTAACTCTATGCCCAGGACATACTTAAAAACGAGAGGTAACTGTCAATGTATTACTTCCTGGTAAAACATTTTACAAATAAATAAATGTCCAGAGAGGTAATACCGGACATATACATGCCCAGTATTACCTCTCATTTTTTACTGAACTGTGCCCAAGTAAGGACAGTTCAGTTCAATACTGGGCACCTGGCAACCCTAAATTTGTTAATACAAATAAAAAAGGTATCACCTAATACTGAAGGACTCATTTATTCTGCACTATCGCAACTGGACTAACACGGCTATTTATACTTAATTCATGAAGACTACCACAAAAGTAATGGATTCTGACGGTCTATGAAACAGCTTGAGAACCATTTCAATGATGCTACAAAACATGCTAGCATTATATACGAAACTAAGCTGCCATTATTGTGGTCTTCTGCTTTATACCAAATATAATCCCACAATTATAAAAAGTGAAACATTTGTTCTACCCTCTCGGGCTAAAAACGTGTTCTATTTCTAATGCCTGCTAATTTAAGATATATAGATCTAATCAGAGCTTTCAAATGTTGGCAGGTATGATCATAGTGTCAATCCCTTTTAAATTAGTGTCAATCCCTTTTAAACCAAACTCAAAATGCCCTAACATATTGGGCAAATTCGTCTTTTCTAAGAAAAATCACAATTCATAAAATGTTCCCATTACTTGCTGCCAGCAAACAACTATGCATCATATTCGTATACCGCGGATTCCCAGGTTACATCAAATGCATGGGACTTTCCTACCCGGAAAATAAACAGGACTACTGACAGCACGCATCAAAACATAGTGTGACCTGTCCTAACACGGACAGTCAGAGACAAATAAGAGAGATCGCCCACTTGGCAGTTAGGGTTCTTATAGAGGAGAAATTGATACACTTTGAGCCTTAATAATAATAATAATATGCATTCTGTCTCACTGCCCTGAGTACAGAGGCCGCACTGTCTCAGACAAGCTCTGCCTCCCTCATATAAACACAGGCTGACTCATTCACTGTCACGCGCCTTCACTGACGCATCCTGCGACTGGAGTGACGCCTCGTGCGCATGCGCGAGCTGAAAGCCTGTGTTTTCGTTGGACACGCGAGGATCGCGACGTCATCATAAACACTCGTAGGCAAGATGGCGGCTCCTGGCCCCGGAAAGGTAACGGAAACAGGAGTTAGGCGGCACGGAGGGACACGTCAGCGGGTCGGGCCGCCCGGCTGGGGGACGGGGCCCCGCGGCTGTGGTGTGGGGAGGGGGGAGTATGTACACGTCAAGGGTTGTTTGATTGTGTGTACATAAGGTTGATGGCAGTTTGTATGTATATATAAAATTATGCACACACTCGTGCGTGTTAAATAGTTATATAAACATACGTGTGTACAGTATATATATATATTTTTTTGTTTGTGTTTGTTTGTTTTTTTACACAAACACCAAATTCAGGCATGTGTATACATAGCTATGGATATTTGTGTGTGTACTATCTCATGCATTGTGCTTTTATTTAGGTCTGTGTATCAAAGCTCATTTTTAATTAAAATTGAATCAAAGACACTTCTTTTTCTTGCGTCCCTGTTTGTGTGATTTGAGGAGTGTCGACACAAGACTCCCCGTGTCAAATGTAATGGACTTGATTATAAAAATATATGTATGTATGGATATCTGTACTGTGTTAGCTGAGCTTAATAATCAAAAATGAATAGACAATACCATTCTGTGGCTAAATGCTTTTATTTGTGCGAGCTTTCGGGATACACTGATCTCTTCCGGCAGTGTTACAATGAATGAAGCTAAAAAAGGGTTTTTACTTTAAAACAGTGCATCTTGGAATGTGATCCGTGATTGAAGCTTATCCCTTCCCCCCTGTGCAGTATGCGTTTTATGACTAGATGTTAAATGGTCCGTGTGTGTGTGTGTGTGTGTGTGTGTGTGTGTGTGTATGTAAATATAAATTTATGCAGCGCTTTACAAAAGGTGTGTATGGAGAGGATGTGATAGGTGTGGAAATGTAAGAGGGTGTTGCATAACTAAGTGTGTGTAGATACTATGTGGTCCCTATTGGTATATAGGGATGGAATTGCATTGTGTATTTGTATGTGCAGGAGACAGCTGTGTGTGCATTCATATAGCGCAGTATGTAAAGACATGGCCTTTAGCACTCATGGGAAGAGAGTTCACTTGTCAGTAATGACTCATGAAACTTCGGTCTCTGTTTCGGTTTAGGCCACCGCTAAGTGTTCCGAACAGTTGCATACATTTGTATTCATGCAACCGGGGTTGAAGCAGGGGGCTCCTGCTTCCTGAGCTACCTCTGTCGGGAGTGCCTGTAGTTGCTCTGGCGGAGCTAGGTGGAGCTTAAAGCTCCTGCGTCACATGGGCTAATAGGAAGTCGAACCTGATGACATCATCGCTTCCTATTGGCCCACAGTGCTTTGGTGGAGCTTTGGAACTCCACCATATCGTGAACCCTTCTAGCCAAGGGCAGTGGTTACCTGCACGCCTATGGAGGTATCTCCGGAAGCAGTAGGTCCCAAAGCTGAAATTAATGGGGTCTAGGTCCAGAGACCCCCTGCTTTAATCAATGTAAAAAATGGCATGGATTGACACTTTTTAAATGACATTACTCCACACTGAGGTCCAGATTTCCACAGCAATAAATATATTCGTTTAAATATATCAACCCTTATCAATTAACTGCTGCATGAAGGCCTCCCAAAGGATCTTCTATGCACTGCGGTTGCAAAATGCGCCTCTTCACTTTGCTCCAACACATTTTTCTGATTTTAATCCTCCCATCTTGCTTATGGTTATCTTACTCTTTTAATCTCTCTTGGATTCCAGTCCAGGACATTTTTTGTCCAATGATGGTCATTTCCTCTTTCCTTATATCTGGCCTACTGGTTGAATACACTGGTTGAAAATTTTCCTCTTAAGGCACAGTTAAAGGCTCAATTGAAATATTGTCTTCCGAATGCGCTCCATTCCATCTTCATTCTCATATTGATTTAATTCAAAAAGTTTCTTGTCCATTGTTCTTTGCTGGCCAAGGTAGACCTAGTCTTCGACTTCTTGTTCCATATATTTTTTTTTTTTTTTTATCTTTTGAATGGAAGTCTTGTAATATGCCTATATATTGTACATGTGCACACACTGTTTAACCTTGCTCATGCTGAAGGTTTACAAAAACTGTTAGTCCATGCTGAGCGCGATCAAACACATTGCGGTCTATGGTAACATCCACAGTGCGTACACGCGCGTCGGCATGGCTGGTTTTTCATGAGACAAAGGTGTGTTTTTTACTTTGTCTCGCGACGGCCTGGTCACATGAGCGGTTCACCTAATGTAGCGAACCAGCTTCATGACATCAGCCACGCCTCCCCATCGTGAGGATCTGTAGTCCACAGATCACTCAGCTGACAGGTTTGCGCCTGCACCATGGACTCGGCCTTAGAATCACTCAATACCACTTTTGTGGTGCTGAGTCTTCACAACAGTTTTAGGTGCTTTAGAATGGATAAATGCAATGGTCTCCTAACAGGTTAAGGTTCAGCTCCTATGTGTTATCATTGAGGTTTCCGTAAGGTGTTTCTAATTTATTGCTATTTTTGGTGATGTGTGGCCCAAACAGATTTTTCAAATGCTCAGAACTGTACTACTTTTACTGGCTATAATAGAAGTTGATAACTGTTACAATGTGGATAAAACGGTGTCTGCATACAGCATCTTATTGATGATATCACTATATTATCAAGAGTGAAATCTGTTTTCTGGACTGTTTTCCAGTTGTGAGAGCCTGTAATCCGATTTATAGGGATCTCTACTAGCAAGACCAGTGTTGAAACTGTAATGTTCTTGCTGAACTGGTCTTGACCACTGCTTTCAGGGCTGGTTTGGCAGCAGGGACCTTTTTGCGCAGTTCAACCTCTATTTCTGTGTCTCTGTTGTGACATTTTAGGCAGAATTCCTTTTGCGAACTTTCTTTTGACACACCTTGGGGAGAAGGCAAACTGCCAAAGTAATCAGATTGCTATGTGAAGGACATTCTATTATGAAATGTAACAGTTGAATGCCTCAGGAAACTGGTCTATCTGGCCTGATATCTACAGAATATTCAAACTGAAACTTTTCACCTGACATTGTGAAACTCACTTGTAGATCAAAGTTGTCAGTTTCGGAACAGATTGATATCCACATTGTTTACCTATATAGAAACGAAAAATAGATGCAGTCCCAATCATATTCTACAATTTTGTTAAAGATATGTTTTTTCTAAAATCATCCATGTGTTTCTCCACGGGTACTGCAAGTATTCATACATTTTCATGGGGATGCATTTATTTAATTCAGACTGATCAAGCTGCTCAGTTACAGAAATGTAAGGCCTGGGACATAGTAAAGACTTTGGTGCTGCTCCTCGCTCTTGCTTGCTGCTGCTGCTGCTCGCTCTACCAGGAGCTTTTTGCTGTCCTGGCAGAGGAGACAGCAAGCGCGCTTGGGAGGCGGGTATCACTGTGTGTGTGTGTGTGTGTCATTTGGTAGCTGTCAGTGTGTGTGTGATTGGGTGTGTGTGTCACTTTGAAGTGGTCTGTGTGTTTGTGTGTCACTAGGGAACCTGTGTGTGTGTGTGTGTGTGTGTGTGTGTGTGTATACTATATAATATTTTAAAAATAAAACAAAAACGTGAGAATAAATTATTTATTAACATTGTGCAACTTTGATAAATATGTACATACACATACAACACATTTTATATATATATATATATATATATATATATATATATATATATATATATATATATATATATATATATATATATATATATATATATATATATATACTCACACTCACACTCACACACACACTCCCCCCCCCCCCTCTGTGCTGCCTCTACTCTGTCTGGTGGCTCTGACACAGTAGTAAAAATGCCAGATGCAGCCCCATTGGATGGGAGCGGTCACGTGACCGCTCATCCTCTCCCCCAAGCGGCAAAATTTAAAACCTGCCTGTCTCTTCTGATTTTCTCAGCCTCCGCACGCATCAGCAAGCATGCGGAGGGAGGAACTATAGCCGCGCTGATTACAGATGCAGGGGATTTGTGCATCTGTTCAGCCCACCTCAGCGACGCTGATTTTACTATGTCCTAGGCCTAAGTGTCTTTTCATGCCATTGTACAGTGATTCCTAAAGGAGGTTGTGAGGTGTCTCCAAGAGGTTTACCCAAAATATATGTAATTTTGGATACCAGGTAGTATAGCGGCTCAACAGTGTGGGGACTGCGCTCTTGGTAAGGTCCAAAACTGCACCTTGGGTGGTGTAGCTGTCAATTTCAGCAGGAGCGTTCAACATTGCTCCTCACAATGCTTTGCATCCACAGCTGTGGTACTTTTCGGGGTGTGACTTTGGTAGCCCCCTCAGTAATTGACCGCTATACCAGCCCTGCTGTCTGCACACACTGAGGTGCAGTATGTGGCCTTAGTAAGCGTGTGTTGGCTGCATGAGCTCGGGGCCCTATATTACCTGGGATCAATCAAACATTTTTTTTATTATTAGCAATAGTCCGATAAGCAGACGAAACAATTTTCAAATTGAGTGCTAGCAGAATACATGTTTTGTAGCAGGGAGTGTTCAATGTAATAATGTTTTGGGAACCATCCCCATAGTACATATATTTAAAAAAAACCAAAAAAAACAATTACAAATACAATTATGTAACTAGTGTGGGAGCAGTAATGTCAATGTGTATCTATTACTCACACATCCCTGTTCTGTTTTGCGTTGCTGTAAGCTCATCCTGCACCCTTGATGACGGGGAGATGAGCGCGGCTCGCACCGATTGGCTCTGGATAATAGCAGGGCTGAAGCAGCGAGTCATACATGATCAGTTGCCTCTTTAGGCAACCATACACGCTATTTTATCGTGTGGTTTTGTATTTTCTGAGGAAAACTTGTACATCTTTTGCTCTCTTCTGGGGTTGTCCACCCCTTTTTGAAATCATAGACTACAAAGGGATTTATAGCTAATTAGATTGAGATATGTATATTATACCAATGAATTACAGTACGCAAGTTGTCAAACGTTACAGGATATAGAGTAGTTAAAAGATTTTATGCTGTACAGTATTTGCATATTGCAGGAGAAAATACTATATAAATTCGATACTAGAGAATTTTCCCCTTTTCTTTGGAGAAAGAATGATCTTGAAAATAATTAGTTACTCAACTCAAAAAGCTGATTTACAACCCGTTCATAATGAAAAGTTATGATAAAGGGGGGTCTAGCACATTTTGGTCGTGGGAGAGAGATATATACACCAGGTTTAATTTCATGAGAAGATTTGATTAGTGGACTGGTAGTAGCTATGAGAAATGTATCCTCAGTCTCTCTCCAGGAAATGTTACTGACCTTCATGAATCTCCTCATGGCGCAGGGCATCATTTGTATGACTCGATAACAGGTAGCTGCCTAAGGCTGCGGCCCCGCACGCGCTGGCGCTCAAAGCATGCATGGCGGGTGTTCTGCGTCTGCGCCGGGGGGGAGGGGGGGGAGGGAGGGAGGGGCGGCATTGCAGAATATTGAGCGAGCGGGTAAGCATAAATTTTTTATTTACTTAAGCGCATCGCGTGTGCCCGCGCATTGCGTAAGCGGGGACTTGTGTGTATATATATATATATATGTGTATATGTATGTATGTATATATATGTATATATATATATATATATATATATATATATATATATATATATATATATATATATATATATATATATATATATATATATATATATACAGTATATAGTCACCTCGCCAAGCACCGCTCGCTCAGCGCTAGTGGGGCCGCAGCCTTAAGTGTTTATTCAGATGCTACAAAACAATTCTCTTTCTGCAAAGTTTCAATATAATTAGGGAAAATGTGTTGCAGGTCTACACCTGAATTTATTTTCTAATCTAGACATTAACCAAAACGGAAAACAAAAGTGACAATGGCTCATTTTAAGTGGCTGGAAACTAAGGGAAATGGGGAAGATTGTTTCAGTTGCTTGTGAACATTACTCCATCCTTTTGGTATTCATTGTACTGGGGTAATTTCTTGTAACTTCGGTGAAAGTAACTGGAGAAGGGAACTTGCTGTCACCTGCTATGCAGTGGGCAATTTGAACTTCTCTTCTAGATATGAATTGTTCTTTATTATAAAATGTCAAATTGCACTCCAACTTCCTGCCAGATAGTGATGTGAGGTAGCAACAATGGCCATCTATGTTCAATTATAGCTAGACTCACAAGGCCTGTGCCCTAGCAGCTCTCTGTACCAGCTAAAGATGTCATATTATGCTATTACCAACTTGCTCCTCTCCTCGCTAGTCCTTTATCTCATGCAGTATACTATACTGTGCCTCTTGAACCATGAGTGTGCAAATGAAATTGCATGCAGTTATTACAAATCTGCTATTACTGTGGTGTTCAGTGTTTGTGTAAAAAAACGTATCCAAAATCCCAGGCCACCACCTTGTGGTCAACTGGAAAATGTCAGTAATCGTTGCTTTTTGCGATGAGGGATGTGTGGTTTTCTGTCTGGCTTATACTGCAATTTATACATTAAACCCATAAAATAGCTATCTAATCCGTATGGTGGTGTTGCTAGAAGTTGCACAGAGTAACTTTTGAAATCTGCCTCCAGTTGAAGTCTAAACCCAGTGCCCATCATGGTGTTGTGCTGACCCTTTGTAAACGGTTATTAAGGGGGCAAGTGCAAATAGTCTGTTAGCCACAAAGTCCATTAGGCTTATATGACCCTTGTGGCCTATTTGTCTACCAGGGGATCTGTTTTCACTATAGCCCCTATTGGATATGCTGTGATGCAGTCTCCCATGTGCTGGGGAAGATTTTACTCAGCAGCTGAACTCTTCGCCAGCATGGGGACGGCAGCTTCACAGCATTGTGAATACGGCTTCTGCCAGAAGTCAGGAGGAAGTTGTGGGAAGAGTAATGTACCGGGGAAGGCGTGGGAGGGGAAAGATGACCCGAGTGCCAAGAGGATGTGTGGAGCAAAGAAGTGACGAGTGTCACATATTGTATGGGCCTTTTGCTTTTCAAGTCTACTACTTTTGAATAGTCCATTGTAATGATTTAGAGCTCTATTATCATTTTTAATGCACCCATAGCTGGTGAAATGGGTAAAAAAGAATGCTGCCAGTTTAACATCTGGTTAAAATATAGAAAATAAGACGTAAGGGCTCCTTTCAATAGCAAACTGAGGGAAGAAGTAATTGCAAGAAGTGCATTTGATGGCTGTGCATCTAACTGTAATTCTCAAACGCTATTTGACATTAACCATTAGCTTTATTAAGAATAGAATAGTGAGCATCCATGTATATATTGTTTATACCACCAACCTTGTATACACGCTTTACATGTACTTTACACGCTTTACTGTGGGTAGTACAGGGTTCAACAAATATTAGCATAAACGATAGGAAATAATCTCTGCTTAGAGTTGTGCTAGCAGTAGCACAAAGCATTAGGCTGGATATATAGTGCGGGCGCATGCTATGCGGCAGTTTTAGTTGGTTGAGGTGAGTCGGCCATTTTATAATGGTGCCACGCGCATGGCAGGGAGCTTGAAGTGGACCGACGAGGGAGAAGATGAAGAAATGAATGATTTTGCGCTGCTACCAGCGCTGTAGTGTGTGCGTGTGCGTGTGCGTGTGTGTCAAAGTTAAATAAATAAAAAATATTTTTATTACAACTTTTTTAATTTAAAAAATATTATTTCATACATAATTCACAATCTCTAGACACACATATTCAGACACAAACACACACACACATTACCTTCTCTCACAGCATACACACGAAAAGCATGCGGCACGTGCACGACCGCACACAGTATAGAACGGCCCTTAGTCTGAGCTCAGACAGGCTGCTACACTACCGCACATCCGCGTTTGCGCCTCTCTCTGCTGGGCTATGTGGGCTCATCCCCAGCAGACAAATGACGCGATTGGAGGCGGGACATTAATAAAAAAAATTTAAAAATGAAACAAAGTGTTTGTGATTGGCGAAATACACGTGACACGGCTGCTGCGTGAAATTACAACTTCAGTTGTCTCCAAGTGCAGCCGCGTCAACGCTGTACTTCGCCGCCGGGCGTCGTTTTTAGTTTGAAAAGTCCCACAGAAAAACAGAGTGACTAACGTGCGCGCACGTCGCATCGCAGCCTGTCTGAACGAGGCCCTAGGATGTAAATGTACTGGTATGTTGATTGCTTTGGTAATGGAACATTATCTTTTGACTTACAGGTAGTCTATGAGCAGGAAGGGGTGTTCATACATTCATCTTGTGGAAGAATTGAAAAGCCAGACAGTTTAATTCCTGGAACACTACGTGTGATAGAAAAGGTATTATTGAATTACATTTTTTTTATTTGCAATTGCAGTTTTTCTTAGAAGCTACACATTCAAAAGAAGTTTAACCTCCACATAGCCCTTACTTATAATTTAAATGTTTGCATTTGCTTAACTTCTATTAATTTGTTTTGTAATTTATTTTATTAATTTCTCATTATTGCACAAGAAGTTGTGAATTTTATTGACCTGTATACACACTTCACTTAAAAAAAGTATCTTTATTCAAAGTTATTGGTCCTTTTGCTGTGAAGTATCTTAAACAACAATACAAAAGTCCTATCAGTCTGAGATCTTGTATTCATGGAAATGTGCCAGTAGGTTGCATTTCATTGTTTAGCTTAGTTCACTTTTTAGAGCAGCATTACAGTTATCGTCTGGTTAAAATTACGAGCATGGTGGAGGTTCAAAATGCAAGTTGAAAACTTCACATCCAACCGTTAGATTATACTTTGCTTGCTTTTCAGGATGTTGAAGCCATAGTAGACTGGAGACCTCTGGAAGAAACTTTGGATTCATCAAATATTCTTTGTGCTGTGAAGGTATGTATTTAGTTCCAAAATCTATGTTGTACTGAGTTCAGAACTTCTGAAGTTGACTAAAGTGGGATTTAAACCTGCCCTACAAGCATTAGAGGCAGGGCATGTATTCGTAAAAATGTTTGATTTTTATAGTTGAAATTCCCAATTCGATTGTGTGAATGTGATATAATTAAATTAAAAAAAATGTAGTTGCTAAATTACTTTTGAGACGTATACATCATTTTAAGTCACAAAACATTGTCTTCACATGATAAATAGGCAAAATGTAATTTTAAAGATGACATACATCCAAAAACTGTGCAAAGCAATGTACAGAAAAATGATGCGTGTGTTACATAGTTATACAACATCAAAGTGCTGCGAAAGAGAAATAGCAGTTACAAATACGTGTGTTTTTATATCATTTTGAGATAAGAATTAGCTGCTGAGTTACTAGGAGAGTTTAATTTGTTTATATTTAAAATAAATCTGCATACTGGTTGTAATTAAACTCTAGGGTAATTGGACTAGTCAGCATTGTTGGTCATAGAATAAAATAATACAATTTTAACATGCTAAGGATCTTGGAACCCAATATCATTTAGCCCGTATTGGACACTTTCATTGCAAATTGTTTAGAGTGAGTAGTTCTTTATTTAAGACGCATGCAGTGGATGTGTAGTACTCGTAATAGGTCCAAATCTGCTTGCATGTAATTTGTAATTATATTATATGGTACAATTTACACAGATTTGTCGTAGGTTGAGCTTTTAAAATCTGAGATCCTACATGTGCACTTAAAGTGCACAGAGGAAAGAAGGAAGCAAGAGTCATCAAGTTCTGGATTAGTGTACATTTGCAATGTTTGACAAAATGCACAGTTGGCTATTCTGATACAGTGTCTTTACCTAACATGTCTTGTGTTCTTTTTGTAGGACTCCAGTTCTGTTGTAGAGTGGACTCAGGCTCCAAACGAGAAAGTTGTCCGTGGGTCAGAGCATCAGAGCAGTTATGAAGCAGAGTGGGACATGGTCAATACAGTTTCTTTCAAAAAGAAGCAATATACGAATGGAGGTCTGTATTAAGAAACACCATAAAACCCTATTTAAAGTGGTATTTTTAGTAGTGCTCTCTTTTCTCTATATACTGTGCTGCCAACTCAATCAGATTATCACCTGCATTGTTGTTTGGGTGTTGATCCAAGGCAGAGGTGATTTTTCAATAAAAAATGGAAGGTAGCTTGAAAGTAATGGTCCATAATGTTTGAGGGAATTGGTATAATATAAGTTACACAAAGGGCAAAGGCAGATTCATTTTTAATATAAAAAAAACTAAAACATTTTTTAGTTGGTTGAATCTTACAATCTTGTGGCTTTTAAAAAGACTCCTTATTTAACGCTCCTAGAAAATTCATTTCTCCTATGTGTTTTGTGTGGTGCTTCTTAGAGATATAGAATGAAAATGTCCTAATACAGGCATACCCCGCTTTAACATACGCAATGGGACCGGAGCATGTATGTAAAGTGAAAATGTACTTAAAGTGAAGCACTATTTTTTTTCCACTTTACGATGCATGTACTGTACTGCAGACATCATATATATGCATAACTAATGTAAATAATGCATTTGTAACCAAAATAAATACAGTAGGCTTTATAGAAAGAAAATCTTTAATGTCAGCTAATTTTTTCTTACTAGTGCCCCCACAAAATACATACCAAAAAAACCCATCCCTCTAAATACATGTAACCCCACCCCGCCAATACATATTAAAAATGCCCCCGCCAATACATATTAAAAATGCCCCCGCCAATACATTTTTAAAAGACCCACACCGCCTCAATACATTTTTAAAAGACCCCCCTCCCCCCCTATAAATATTTAAAAAAAATCAGGCCGCACGGGTAAAATCATATCTCCTCCAGCACCCCTCATATTACCCTCCCATGCATCTCCCTCATATCACCCCCCCCTGCATCTCCCTCATATCACCCCCCCTGCATCTCCCTCATATCACCCCCCCTGCATCTCCCTCATATCACCTCCCCCTGCATCTCCCTCATATCACCTCCCCCTGCATCTCCCTCATATCACCTCCCCCTGCATCTCCCTCATATCACCTCCCCCTGCATCTCCCTCATATCACCTCCCCCTGCATCTCCCTCATATCACCTCCCCCTGCATCTCCCTCATATCACCTCCCCCTGCATCTCCCTCATATCACCTCCCCCTGCATCTCCCTCATATCACCTCCCCCTGCATCTCCCTCATATCACCCCCCCCTGCATCTCCCTCATATCAACCCCCCCTGCATCTCCCTCATATCACCCCCCCTGCATCTCCCTCATATCACCCCCTCTGCATCTCCCTCATATCACTTCCCACCTGCATCTCCCTCATATCACTTCCCACCTGCATCTCCCTCACACATCACCCCCCACCTGCATGTACCTCACATCACCACCCACCTGCATGTCTCACATCCCCCCCCCCACCTGCATGTACCTCACATCACCCCCCACCTGCATGTCCCTCACACATCACCCCCCACCTGCATGTCTCACATCCCTCCCCCACCCACCTGCATGTACCTCACATCACCCCCCACCTCCATGTCCCTCACACATCACCCCCCTCCTCCATGTCTCACATCCCCCCCCCACCTGCATGTACCTCACATCACCCCCCACTTGCATGTCCCTCACATCACCCCCCCCCCCCGATGTCCCTCACATCACCCCCCCACCCCATGTTCCTCATATCACCCCCCCATGTCCCTCACATCACACCACCCCCTGCATGTCCCTCCTCCCTTTCTTTCCCTACCTCAAGCAGCGTGCAGGTTGCGGGCGGCAGAATCATGGCAGTCAGAGGCGGCACACGCACGCTAGAGCGCGGCTCTGAGCGGGCTCGGGGGAGTGATCGGAAGAACCGAGGGGGGAGTAATCGGAAGAACCGGGGGGGGCTCGGGGGAGTGATCGGAAGAACCGAGGGGGGGTGGAGTAATCGGAAGAACCGGGGGGGCTCGGGGGAGTGATCGGAAGAACCGAGGGGGGGGGGAGTAATCGGAAGAACCGGGGGGGTGGGGGGAGTGACGGGAAGAACCGGTGGGGGGGTGAACGGAATAGCCAGGGAGAGGGTAAGGTGATTGGAAGAGCCGGGGAGAGGATGAACCGGGGAACAGAAGAGCTGGGGGAGCCGGGGAACGGAAGGGCTGGGGGAGCCAGGTGAAGGAAGAGCCGGGGAGAGGAAGAGAGGGCACACCGCCACAGCACGCACACGCCGCCCCCTGGTGTCCGTACTCGCGAAGCACGCGTACGTACACAGGGGGTAAGGTGCAATTAAAACAAAAATGTACGTACTTGCGAGTGTACGTAAAGCGAGTGTATGTAAAACGGGGTATGCCTGTACTTCATTCACCTTGGCGCTTTACTCTGTATCCTTCAAGTCCTCTTAGTTTGAGAAAAAGTTTGTTAACCCCAATGGTAATTACGTAAATTCCATAGTTTTTCCTGATAACCTTCTTGAATAAAACCAGTCTTTTCTTAAATATCCAATAGGGTTTATATGAACCAATTTTATGTCTTTTGAAACAAAATGATGTTTGAATTAGACAAACAATGAGTAATTAAGAGTCAGGTTGTGTGCAAAGTAAGTGAAACCCTGGTTTTATCAGCTAAATTAAGGTGGATAATTAGAATCAGGTGTTTAAATAATTAGGTAGATCTTCAGGTGTGAGTTTAGGAGGGCCCACCCTATATAAAGATCAGAAACGTGGTGAGTTTGGTCTTCACAATACAGGTATGTGGAAACACATCATGCCACGATCAAAAGAAATCTCTGAGGACCTCAGAAAAGCAACCAAGAAAAAAAGCACAGGTGCGCACCAAGGTAAGGGTATAATAATGTAATATAACAATAATGTAAAAACTTACATATAATTAAAACTTAGTTCATCTCCAGGTCTGAACGATATCCTCATCTGTTAGGCTCCACTGTAGATCAGGCAGGGGGGGGGGCTGAATCCAATTCCTTACAGGTAACAGTCCCGTGCGCTGGGGCTGGCTCTGTAGCACTCACTGCAGTCTCACCTCCGTGTGTATCGGCGTAGTGTGTGACGAAGTGCGCATGCGTGGAAAAGAAGCCCCCTATAGCCGTCCGTGGATGCCAGTCCGTTTGAGTAATCGCGACCGGAATGAAAACACTTGAGTGTATACCAGCCACCAAGATTAAGGTAAGCTGGTTACACAATTCGCGACGTGTTTCGTATAACTGGTATACTTAATCAGGCGATAACTTGGGCACCTATGAGGGGTCTTATATATGTCAATCACGCTACATCATTGGTTGTTTTTGATGTAAAGTAATTTTGTTTCCGCATTTTCGGACAGATTTTGCACTTGTGCTGGGTTTAAAACGGAACCACCGATGTAATAAGTGCAAAATCTGTCCGAAAATGCGGAAACAAAATTACTTTACATCAAAAATGACAGATTTCAAATATGAAATTAATAATTACATTGATTGTCTAACAACATATGTAATATATATATATAGCAATGTGGATGCGGTCTACAATATGTAGGCCGCACCAAACGCCATCTTAAATTGCGTATTATGGAACATCTAAGAAATATTGTCAATATTCCTAAATTGTTGGCTTCGGCTAAACTGCTCACACATCTTTTGTCTCATTTCAGAGATGTTCACCAATGTAGCACTACAGGAGTCAAATATATGGGTATTGAACATATAGTAACCAACATTAGAGCTTGTGATAAAGATCTTCAAATTGCCAAAAGGGAGCAGTTCTGGATATTCACCCTTCAAACTAAATTTCCTGGGGGGTTAAATGATTATGTAGAACTGACTCCATTTTTGAGGTGAACGTTCCAGCAAAATAGCTCTTTATATATTTTGAATCTGTCATTCACTATATGTGTAAACCTTTAGGGGTTTGGATCCTTGGGCGACATTTATGATGTCTCACTTTTTTCTATACCCCCCTCCTGCCCCCCCCTTTTACTTTTTTCTTTTCTTTTCCTCTTCTTTTTTCCCCCTCTTCCCCTCTTTTTTTTTTCTCCCCCCCTTTCCCCCTTTTTTTCCCCTTCCTCCCCCCTTTTCATGTAGTATTCATTAAAGTTTAATGTTTTTGTCATTTATGTTTTTTATATAATTTTTTTTATATGTTGTTCATATTACTATATATGATCATGTTCTTATTAATCTATTCTTACACATGATTACTATGGCCACCTATCAGTGCGACATTATATGTCTATATCTGATTAATTTGGCATTTAATCTTGCCATTAGATCATTACCTTTTCCTATTTAGAAATCAATACCATCAATTTCTATTGAAAGATTATCACCTTACTAATGCAATCATTAAAACTGCAGATTGATTTATGACAATAAAGAGGAGTGTTTAAGATTCATGCATTCACCACTCCCACCTTCATGATTGGTCTGTTTCCTCCTAGGAACAACCAATGATGTAGCGTGATTGACATATATAAGACCCCTCATAGGTGCCCAAGTTATCGCTTGATTAAGTATACCAGTTATACGAAATGCGTCGCGAATTGTGTAACCAGCTTACCTTAATCTTGGTAGCTGGTATACACTCAAGTGTTTTCATTCCGGTCGAGATTACTCAGACGGACAGGCATCCACGGACGGCTATAGGGGGCTTCTTTTCCACGCATGCGCACTTTGTCACACACCACGCCGATACACACGGAGGTGAGACTGCAGTCAGTGCTACAGAGCCAGCCCCTGCGCGCGGGACTGTTACCTGTAAGGAATTGGATTCGGCCCCCCCCCTGCCTGATCTACAGTGGAGCCTAACAGATGAGGATATCGTTCAGACCTGGAGATGAACTAAGTTTTAATTATATGTAAGTTTGTACATTATTGTTATATTACATTATTATACCCTTGGTGCGCACCTGTGCTTTTTTTCTTGGTTGCCTGGTTTTGCTGACGGAGTTCTCCGCCGGGATCCTTCTTTGGAGTGAGGGGAGACACTTCAATTCACAGGAGCTGCAAGAGGAAGGAGAGGAATCAATTTTCTACATTCATAGGAAGCAAGAGCGCAGACTGAACATTCTTTGACCTCAGAAAAGCAGTTGTTGCTCATCAGTTTAGAAAGAGTTACAAAACCATTTTTAAGGATTTGGGGCTCCACCAATCCACTGTCCGACAAATAGGCTACAAATGGAGAAAGTTCAATACCACAGTCACTCTACCCAGGAGTTGTTGTCCTACCAAACTCTCTGCAAGAACAAACCAGCAAATCATCTATGGAGTCACAAAGAACCCCAGAGTAACAGATTTTCTGAATGTCTCCGCTATATCATCCTGGTTGGCCCTCCGCCGACTTAAATGTAACATGTCAAAAACGGAGCTAGGGGTCACACTCGACCCCTCTCTCACATTCTCCTCACATTCAAAATATAGCTAAAACCTGTAATTTCTTTCCACCGCAATATTACAAAGATTTCTTTCCACTGTTGCTCGACTGCTAAAACTCTGACTCAGGCCCTCATTCTCTCCCGTCTTGATTACTGTAACCTCCTGCTGTCCGGCCTTCTTGCCTCTCGTCTGTCTACCCTACAATCTATCCTAAACGCTGCTGCCAGAATCACTCAACTCTTTCCTAAATCTATCTCCGCGTCTCCCCTGCTGAAATCTCCTCACCTGGCGTCCTATCAAATCCTTTATCACACACTCAATTCGCCTGCTTTACACTGTTCTGCTCCTCCTTGCATCCCAGCCCTAATTTCTCACTATACATCATCCCGACTCTTGCGTTCTGCACAATGATTTCTACCCATTTTGTATCTAAAGCCCTTTCCACCTCACTGACTGCCCCACACCTCTGGAATGCCCTTCCCCTCAATATACGACTAGCACCCTCTCTATCCCCACCTTAAAACACACCTGCTTAACGAAGCATACGAGTAGCTCTGTGGCTGATACGTTACACCTCATACATAAACCATGGCACTTTGCAGACGCACTTACCAGAATGCCCTCCTACTGTCTCTGTACGTTCTTCCTACCTAACAAATTAGATTGGAAGCTCTTTGGAGCAGGGACTCCTTTTCCTAAATGATACTTTTATGTCTGTAGCACTTTGTGTTAATTGTATTATTTGTTATTTTCATGATTGTCACGTGTATTACTGCCGATTATGTACATTAATGGCGCTAAATAAAGACATACATACAAGGATCTGCAGGCCACTCTCGCCTTGTCTAATGTGTGTATTAATGACTCAACTATCATAAAAGACTGAACAAGAATGGTGCTCATGGAGGGATAGCCAGGAGTAAACCACTGCTCTCTAAAAAGAATGTTGCTTCTCGTCTGAAGTTCGATAAAGAGCACATAGAAGGTTCACAAGACTTTTGGAACAATGTCCTCTGGACAGTCGAGTCAAAGGTAGAACCTTTTCACCTCACTGAGAAACGTTGCCTGTGTATGTATGTATGTATGTATGTCATGTCAGCGTGTATATAATATTTATCAATTTTATGGTATCTGTTTGAAGATACGAAGATACCATTACTTCTTTTTTTTTTTCTTTTCAAATTTGATCCTAGATGGAACTGCATTTTAAAGAAGCTCCACATGTCTAGAGGTTTTTCATAACCGATATTAGCAGAAAGAACGAGGTAGTGATACTACTTTCATAAATCCTTGTTAAGACTTTATAACTAGAGTACTTTGTTCACACATACAAAGTAGGGGTTGTACAAAAGAGCTACAGTAATAAAATGGTGCATGATTCAATCAGGAAAACCTAAAGACCATCGACATGTACAACTTGGAAACGAGGGGGATGTGATACAAACTTCCAAATAGATTAATGGTTTGAATCGGGTACAGGCGGGAAGCATATTTCAGTGAAAACGAATTGCTAGCCCAAAAGTTCATGCTTTGAAACTTGAGTGGAACTTTAAGAGAAATGCGAGGATATACTTCACAACAGGTGGTGAATTCATGAAATGGCCCTCAAAAAGGGGTTGTAGAGGCTAATACAGTAAGGGAATAAAAGATAAATGCTTGTGTAATTCAATACTATCCTAAATATTAAATAAAATAAACTATACAGTTGAGGTTTCACAGCTATCAAATGTTATGTTTCAGTTTTTGGAGGTGGGCTTTTGGCCTCAAAACACATCTTAAATGGATCTGATTGATTTTAACTTTTTTCTTATTGAATTGTTAATTTTTTTTTCCCTTCTCAAGTTTTTCTTTTGTTGGATGTTTTTTAGGTGTTCAAAGTCACCTGAACAACCAGAGCAAATGGTCATTCCTCTTCAGCTTGACCGACCTCAAGTCAATAAAACAGAACAAAGAAGGCATGGGGTGGTCTTATTTTGTATTCTGCTTGAAGGATGATGTGGTTCTTCCAGCTCTCCACTTCCATCAAGGAGGAAGCGAACTACTGCTCGAGTGCCTTGAAAAATATGTGGTGCTGTGTGAGTAAGTATCAGATAAAGGTGAATGGAAGGGTATATAAATCTATTGGCTAATACTAGGGTAAAGCTGGGGGTGGGGGAAGGGAAAGAAGGTACCCTCGCAACAGCTAAGAATAGGTTCTGTGGTGCTTCTATCCGGGGTAAATATGAACTAATACTTGTGAGAGAAAGGGACCCCAATGGAGAGCACTCAAACAGATGCACAGAGTACACTAAACAAAGGATATGTGTATATGTTGATGAGTAATATGTACACGATAAAAACCATTTATTAGAGTCTTAACTCAATATTAAAATATAGTAGGACGCTAGGTGCCCAAATAAATGAGACTCAATAGAGCCAAAAAAGCGCAGCGAAAGTAAAAAATACCAGGTCTCAAGTGTAAGTGTAGGCTACTGCCTTTGATGATATGTGCAGGGTAGAGCCAGGTGTAATCAATGCCTCCTGGAGACTGTGTCCGTAAGTACTTGGTCACAGGTACAGCCACTTGTGGCTATCAAAGTGAGTGGTATATATATATGTATATCACATCACCAAGTATATATAGGTAGGTGAAACAAGTGAGTAGTTAGCTATAGTAGGTTCCCAGAGGATAGACTAAAGTCACCAGTCATAGGGTAGTCTGTATCAGCAGGTCGCTGCTCTGATCCCTGGGGGAAGGGGGGGGGCAGCAATTCAGACCACCATGGGGGTTAACAAGTCAATCACTCACATACACTCATTTGAATTGTACCTAAATGCAGATATCTAGATGGATGTACCTGCTGTAAACAAGTGACCATAAGTCCAGGTAGGTAGAAAAATATTGTAGTACACATGTAGTGTCTACATACACTCAGGAACAATAAAAACACAGGAGAAGCTGGTAGCATAAAAAAGGCAAGCACCGTGCTTCTGTTCTGTGGCTGTATACACACTAGCTAATGCTTAGTGATCACACTGGTACACACACGGTTGCTGCTTAGTATAATTCAGTCTCAAGCTCAATGCTTAAACTCTCTATTGGGGAGTTTGTGTGGGTGCCGGGAGCGCTCCGATCGTTTTTTTCTTTCGCTGCGCTTTTTTGGCTCTATTGAGTCTCATTTATTTGGGCACCTAGCGTCCTACTATATTTTAATATTGAGTTAAGACTCTAATAAATGGTTGCTATATAAATCTATTAACATAAAAAAACAATTGTGACCATACAAAGTCTTCTTATTGTACTTGTTCACATGACTTCTTTTTAACTCCTTTGATAAAACAAAAAAATCAGTGGCTGAAAGATTACATAATAGTGCAAGAGCTCTGGGACCCCAGTGTGTCATATATGTGCAGAGAGGAGGTTATTGAATAGTGTTCACTGGAAAGCCCCTCCCCACCCCCCCAAAAATAACCTCTTCAAACATCTTCAACTTTGTACCATTCATGCAATTATTATACTTATTCAGGTATGCTGGTGGAATATGATAGCAGGGTAAAAAGAGCTATAACAATGCTTCAATTTTACTGTTACTACAAATCCTGTGTGTGTGTGTGTGTGTGTGTGTGTGTGTGTGTGTGTGTGTGTGTGTATTTTTATTTATATTATATTTTTTCAGTATTCAGCTTGTGCAGGAATGCACACTCAATAGTATATAAAAGTGGCATAACATTTTAAAAGCTCGATGTTTCGGTTCCCAACCGGACTTTTGTCAAGATGGAGAACATAACGCACTTTAAACATTTTTAATAATCTTCCCCAATCAACTGAGTGTATCAATAGCAGTGTAACTGAATGTGTTGGGTTACGGAGGCTTAATGTTGTCAATACTAATGGAAAATAACACATTCGTTATCAATATCAACCATGAATCAAAGGAAACCAAGTGCCATGGTGTTTAAAGATGTCAAAAACAAAAGTGAGAAAAGGCTCCCTTATGAAATCAGAAAATTATATATATTACGTTGTATGCGCCATATAAGTTAAAATTAAAGATGTTCGTATTGAGGATTAATGAGCTATAAGGAATGAAATGCTCAATAAAGTTGACACCACACACGCGGATTATATGCATCCTCAGATAGCACCGAATTAAAGGCAGAAGAGCTTTTGGTGTAAACACATGGATAAAGAGCTGCAGGATGGATAAAAAGGATTATATCATAATTTCTTCTGTGTCCCACGGCAGCACACACCTGTCGGTATGCAGCTCTTTAGATGGGACAGACGGCTGATATCTGGAAGAGTGGCTATATAAAGGTCCTTCCCCACCTCCTGGTTAGTGTTGGAAGATGGTTCATTTGCTTTTCATTTTTAGGATATATTTTATTTGGGAGGCTGTGACTGAGAATCATTTGTGTAACTCTTTGCTGGTGTGCAGGGGCATTTATTGGCTGACTGCTTCCTAGCCACTTTCTCCAACGTAGTGGAGTGCAGTTTCACACTGAAAGGAAAGATAAAAACACAGTCGTTTAATACATTCTTAAATGGAAAGGGAGTTTTAGTAGTCAGTACATTAAAAATGTTTGGTGGAAAGCTTAAGATCTCTCCTGAACAACAAAGCAATAAAAGAGGTACGAATATTGCAAAGAAAAAAAATGGAGTCTCTGAGATCTATCATACTAGCGGTGGAGAAAGGGGATTATTTGGGTTCACTAGATCTGAAGGATGGCTCTTTCCACGTTTCGATTGCAGAAAAACAATGAAAATATCTAAGATTTGCAACAACCCAGGGGCATTTTCAGTTCAGAGTTACGTCCTTTAGTTTAGTCACAAATCCAAGATCCTTTACAGAGGTATTCGTACCACTTTAATGCAGAGATCAGAAAACAAGGGATCCAAATTTTCCCATACCCGGACGACTACTAATAAAGGCTTTGTCATCTAGAGTGGGGGCGCGGAAATGTTTTTGGCAGGACGTAGCACTTAGAGGCCCAGCGCTCTTCCCCCACAACATTTAAATTAAATGCCGGGGGAGGGCTCGAGATGCCTCAGTAAGTCCCTTACCTTGTGTCCGGCAGCTCCTGACTCCCGCAGGGACATATGACGTCAGAAAACGCCACAGAAAAATTAAGGGGTGCGAGCAGGCAGGGGGCGCAGACAAAGTTTGCGTACCCCTGATCTAGAGCATGTAATGATGTTGAAAAGTCAGATTCCTTCATTAGTTGAGATTTTAGGGGGTCCATTTTTTTTCTTCTGTGGTTCCCCCCCTGCAACAAAGCAGAAAACTTGATCACCTCAACAAGAAAGTTCAGAAAGCAGAAGAATGTTACAGCTCAAGACTGCATGCAAGTTCTGGGAAAGTTTGCCTCTACCATAGAGGTAATAGAATAGCTTGTGGGCTTGTCCCCAGGAAAAT
Organism: Ascaphus truei; assembly: GCF_040206685.1. Lineage (NCBI taxonomy): Eukaryota > Metazoa > Chordata > Amphibia > Anura > Ascaphidae > Ascaphus > Ascaphus truei. Next base: position 95,692,404 of record NC_134487.1, on the reverse strand, counting down.
CTGATAGCCACTACAATCAATGTAAAGCTGGCTGTATTTTGTTAAAGTACAGTACTCAGGCGGACAAGCCTTTGCATCTGGATGTGATGACTTAAAATGTCAGCCTGGTTTACATATTTCCTTCCTTTTCAATGATATTGAGGGTGCTGCGCAACATAAAAGTGGAAATTTCCAGGGTGACAGCAATTTCTTTTCTCTTCTGTCTAAGGGGCTTGGTTCACCGAGCTGGTAGAATTTTCATAAAATCCATACTGGAAGCTGCTATTGAGAGAAGATCTTATGTCACAAGGTCCAGATCTACAAAGACTATTACTGATGGCATGTAATTTGATTGGCCAGAGGCCTTGTCTGCAGACTTTTGCAAGGCAGTAACCTGGACTGATATTTACACCTTTTGTGAAGACCTTTTTTTTTTTTTTTCCCCCACAGCAGATGCAACCTTTGGGAGGAAAGTGCTGAATGTTGTAATTTAATCCCTTCCACTTTTTTCTTATTGGTGTGGGACATCCCACAGGTATGTGCTGCCGTGGTATGCAGAAGAAACCGAGACTTTATTATCGATTTATTCTCTTTTTGTCTCGTCCAGTAATAAGTGCGCACACATTTTCCCACCCATTGAGTGGTATTAATTTATTTTTACTTTGTTAATTGCTCAGAACGACACTGACCAGGAGGAGGTGGAAGGATCATTTTATAGCCCCTCCTCCAGAGATCACCTGCGAACCCACAGTTGTGTGCTGTTGTGACTGTTCTAGAAGAAAGGAGAATATCAGTAAGAATAATTCTCTGTATATTGCCGACACTATAGCAATGTACAGGAGGAGATTGTATGTTTACATCACTGTGTGTGTGTATTCGGGAACGCAGTGCAGACAGTGTATGTATGTGTTTACAAAGTGCTCATCCTTTTATTTTGTATGACCATGTATAGTCACTTTTGAGTAAAAGGAGCAACGCAGAATCGCCTACCAAATATGTTTCGCCATAAGAATTGGACTGACGAGTAGGAGCTGCTATCAAAATATGTGCTAGTCTGTTTTATTTGTGAATTGAGAGAGAATGATGTGTGTTTTGAGTTGCACTATTTATCTTCATAATTATACACAGATAAATGAACCACTTTTATATGTTGTGCAGTTTGAAAACAAACCCAGTGCACGCAAGATTATATTATTTTGAATAAATGATTAACAAAATGCTCAGTGTTTGACTGCAATCTTGTCAATATTGCGCACTCAGAGAGAAGAGTGCTTCATGCTGGAAAATTGGAAGAGTTGCTTTGTGATGTTTGGCAGGTCTCTCTTGTACTGACAAGATTGGTAAATGAAACCTTTAACTTTGAAATGTATGGCTCCCGAAACTGTCGCTTTCAGTTTCTTGGGGGAAAAAGAAAAAAAATCATTTCTCCCCTCCCCCCTTCTATTCTTCATAGCATTACTATAGAAATTGTTAAGCGAGATTTAAAAAAAAAAGTCTATCTCGCTGACCTGTGTACTATTTTATACAGGCCAACAGTCCACATTTTGCTGGCTTGAGTCTGTTCTGGTAGAATTCAGTCCTGGCCAATGTTCCCATTTCCGCAAAAGTGTCACAAAATATAATCTGTAGCTAGCAAAAGGTACTTAAAGTTTTTATTTTTACAGTACCTACTCTGGCTCACATTTCTTTGGCTTTTTAAAAAAGAAGTGATGAAAATGTTGGCAATTATGGTGTATAAGCATATTACAGATTTGGCCCTAGAAAGATTGCCAGCATCATTATATTGAGAGAGAGAGAGAGAGATCCCATGCACCACAATAAGGCTAAGGCCCCGCTCCCAGAGTCGGCGCACCCGCACTGCTGACAGGCGGTGCGCTGAGATACACAGACCGCGATATGCGGTCTGTAGGGAGCGGGAGCCGGAGCGGGAGGTGGGCGGGTGGTGGGCGGTTTGACAGGGAGGGGGGGCGTGGCTTGAGCGGAGGGACCCGCTACTCTTCCCCCCCCCTCCCTCCACGGACTCGGGCTGGAGCTGGAAAGTAAGTTTAAACACACACACGCAGGCACTCATTCATACACACGCGCACACACACACAGGCAGGCACTCACGCACTCATATACACACACACACACATACACACACAGGCAGGCACGCACGCACTCAGACACACACACAGACAGGCACTCACCTGCTTTCACTCCACACTCCTCCCCGCTCCCCGAAGCCTCTCCTCCTCCCGAAGCCTCCCCTCCCCATTGGCTCACAGCCACACACGTCACGCGTCAACGCTAGGAAACACCATTCTCTGGTGTCTCCAGCGGCTGACGCGCCACAGCGTGTAGTCAGCTGTGCAGCCAGGGGGGACCGGGACCGGCTGCTGCTGGTGGGGGAACTCGCTACATTGCCGCCCGCGCCAACGAGCGCAGCGGGACCGAGGCCTTACTTCTACTAGGCATTTCACCCTGTGTGTGTGTGGCCATTTTGTATGTATGTTTGTATGTATGTATGTATGTAGATAGATCTATATATCTATATCTCTGTTCATACAGCATAAAAATAAGTCTCTATACCTACACAAAAAGATGCACCATAAGGTATATCGACAAAAAGTTCCCTGACTGTACCAAATTGTACTTTTCACTGATGGTTCAATGAAAATAACCCTTTTGGATAAATCATATAACCTCTCCCATCTCGATTACTGTAACCTCCTTCTATCCGGCCTTCCTGCCTCTCACCTGTCTCCCCTACAATCTATCCTAAACACTGCTGCCAGAATCAATCTACTCTTTCCTAAATCTGTCTCAGCGCCTCCCCTGCTGAAATTACTCTCCTGGCTTCCAATCAAATCCTGCATATCGCACTCAATTCTCCTCCTCACTTTTAAAGCTTTACACTCTTTTGCTCCTCCTTACTCAGCCCTAATTTCTCGCTATGCACCATCCCGACTCTTGCATTCTGCTCAAGGATGTCTTCTGTCTACCCCCTTTGTATCTAAAGCCCTCTCCCGCCTTAAACCTTTCTCACTGCCCCACACCTATGGAATGCCCTTTCCCTCAATACCCAACTAGCACTATCTCTATCCACCTTAAAGACCAAACTTAAGACACACTTGCTTAAAGAAGCATACGAGTAGCACCATGGCTAATACTATACACGATACATTAAGCTTGGCCCCCTGCAGACACGCTTACCAGAATGCCCTCCCACTGTCTCTATACGTTCTCCCTACCAATTAGATTGTAAGCTCTTCGGATCAGGGACTCCTCTTCCACAATGTCACTTTTATGTCTGAAGCACTTATTCCCATGATCTGTTTATATGATTGTCACGTATTACTACTGTGAAGCGCTATGTACATTATTGGCCCTATACTGTATAAATAAAGACTTGCATACAACCTTCAATTTTCATAAAATCAAGACTGTTCAGTGCTGTTTAGGCTGCAATACCTAGTTAATGCATTTCTCTTTTTATTTGTGTACTTTTTTGTTTGTGCTCGCAGTCTCTTCAGTCCTGTTCAAAACACTTGTTCTCCACACTGTTTAAGAACGTAATGCTTTTGTATGCTTGGCTTATGTTTAAAGCTTATATACTGTTGGAAGTAATGACAAGGAGTAGCTTGAGTTAAAGGATTCTGACAAACTTCATACTTGTTGCCTCGAGCATTAGGAGATGCGTCCAGAGCTTTTAATGAACACCCGGGAGTTTTTTTTTTTTTATTGTACTTAGAAAATGTCAAGAAACCAGAGAGAGAGACGTGCAATGATTTTAAAGCATCTTCCAGCATAATAATTCTGGTCAAATTTTTGTAATAATTTTGTGAACTCCTATCTATACATGTCTGTTACATTTCTAAAATATTACCATAGAAAGATATAATGTCTTATAAGAGTTTATTGGCGTAAGTTAAATAACAAGTGGCACTTTTTTAAGTACAGTATAGTAATGCATTGTTCCTGCTCGTAATTTAGGGATTTCTCACTTGTTTGAAGCAAGAATTCAAGTGCAAGGGGATGAATATATGAACAAAATACACTTGCTGCAAACTGTAATGATACTGAGAATCACTTTGTACTTCAATTCCTAAAAGCATTTTTTCAACTGAACAATGTTATATTATTTAACAACCATTTACAGAGTCTGATTCCCTTTTACGCAATCAGCCGAAGTGTCCTCCTCAGACGTGAGTATTGATATTAAAGGGCATTGTCCTCAGGACTTTCATGAACGTATCTGTTCATAACGACTATCCCTTACAATCCTTAAAAGAAAAATATGTTCCAGTTAGCAGGGGTGTAACAAGGAGAGGATTTTGTAAAAGGAATAAGGCACTTACCCCAGTACACAGGTAACCCGTTAAAAATAAATTAAATAAAATTGTCAGTAGATTTAGACATATATATTTAAATTATTCAACGTGCGTGTTTGTTTTGAGCAAAGTTGATTTTCACAGGGGGTGCACCTTAAAGGCAGCAGTTTGTATGTAGACTCAAAAGGAAATGAGTATAATTTCCACTGAAAACAAAGAGACATTGACAGCAGGTGTAAGGTCTCTTCATTTACAGTGTTTAAGTATATTCCGATCATTTTGCTGCTTTAATCAAATACTTTCGTTATAGTGCATTAACTTATCGTTTTTTTGCTAGCTGTACCCAGATGAGCAGTATATCATGAGAATGGAAGATCCTGACATCTTCTGTTAACTTGTCTACAAGAAATTACACAACCTTTGCTCTGTGTAATGTATGTAGCAAAATAGTTTTATTTTTAACTTGCTGTACATTGCTCAAGTGTGTTAGAGGCCTCTCTGGAGCTGAAGGGGTTATGTTGTGACTGCTGACTTCATACATGGAAATCTCAGGTTTGATTTCCTCCCACCTCATAATGTCGTCCCATCCTGTTGTGTTGAAAATGAAGAGATAAAACTTATTAAAGATCCTATCTCACTCTTTAATAACACAAAGTAATTCTAGTACAAGTGAAATAAGAAAATGCATTCTTTGCCCCAGGCAAAACAATTGCTGATTATATCAGTGTGATTGCATTTAGTTCAGGAGAGTAATCTCTGACCATTGGAATAGAGCTGTGCACCAAAATACACATTGTTTAATGCACACAGCCTTTTGGATCTTCCATGCTTGTGCTATCTATCATGTCTCTGGTTTTCTGGGGTGAATAATAATAACTCTTTGTTTGAATAGTCCTTTCACAAGTTATGATGTGCTACTCCTATTGTAATGATGAAGACACAAATAAATACATTCTCCAGTGAACTTGCAGTATGTTTTTTTTTTTAAATCAGTTTTACGGATACAACACTAGAAATTGATCCATAGATCTCCTACTTTAGAGGATATTGCCTAAAGGCGGTGGAGGTTGCTATGGATTGGAGCGTCAGTAAATAAAGGCTGACTAATGTTTGAAATATAATATGTGCTGTAGCTTAAACTATTATTGTATGCCTACTTGCAGTCTGAGTAAATAGCTTTCAGTATCTATTCCAATGAATAAGTATTGTAGTATTCCTTACTGGAGGAGCAAGGCATCGCTCATCTGCCCCTTTGCGTTGATCCTCTCCTGAATGTCTGAAAACCGTTTTTATATCCAATAAGAAACTTATTGCAAGTTTTTATTGGCTAATAATGCAAAGTATAGTTTTAAATGTTTAGGGGAGGGAGGTGGCAAACCATCATTTATTTGTAAAAAGGAGTGCCTCAAGCAAATAAATAAAAACATTTAGACTACTTAGCATCAAAGTATCATAGTGGATTACGTGTTACATGTAGAACAATATAGGGATGTAATAGCTGTGTGTATTACACCTGCTTAAGATGCGGCTTTACTTACACAAATTAGTCTCAAGTTTCATCCAATGGTTACCTCTTGCAGTCTTCTGTTGCTTGTCATAAGGCAGCAATTTGTATAAACCAATTCTGTTGCTTCCTGTGGGAAAAAAACCCCCAATGTTACATCCAATATGACAAATTATATGGTTAAATATGTCTGTCTTCTCATACGTAAGGGTCATTTAGTCAAATGGTTTGGCCAAAGTATTTATAAGGCTGGCTTATACGCTTTGGCCAAAGGGTTAACTAAATGACCCTTTTTCAAGAGATATATAGGTATTTCATTGTGTATTTTTGTCACATTGGATGTTGCTCTGGACTTCTTTGTTTCTTGATGTATACATATATAATGTGGTAATTTTGGGGGGTTTCTGAGAGCTTGCTGGGTATCTGTGTTTGTTAACTTTGTCAAGCTGGTCTCTGCTGTTTTGGAGGTCAGTGGCTCCTCCCTCCCAGGGTTGTTTCTTGTTGTATACAAAGTATTTATAAGCCTGTAACCACGCCAAGGTATACCCTTGTTACAGGTCCTAACACTACTTGCAAATGCCCTCTTGTGATGGCTATTAATTTAAAATTCTAAAGTGAGCCTTTGTGCATAAAGCATACACATTTCCAACATTTCTCATGAGATCATATTCAGGACTGTTTATGAGAATGATCTAGGACACCTTTAATGTTCTGCAACATGTGGATTAGAACCCATGGATGTCAACGCATATTGTGCCGGGCAAATGCAGTGAAAGCTAAGCTTTTCTGGCAGTTGTTCTTCAGTAGGGGATAGTTGAGAGGCGCTATCCTGGCAGTAGTAATGATAACCGCTTTCTTGGGCCAGAGTGCAAGACTTCAGTTTCAACTCGTATTTCATTTGTGGCTTTGGTTGTGGCCCCAACTTCAGATACTTTAGATTCCATGAGACGGAGGTTTCTCCAGTGTGATCATTATTGGATGTATAAACACATTATATTGAGTTCATATATATTTTTTTCTGTTAAGTATTGTTGAAGAATAAGTGCTCACATTTTACATGACTCCCTTTGCTTGTGCAGAGAGGGTGTTTTGAAAACAAACAAACACAAACAAAACCCCTTCCGTTAATCCCTTCAGTATCCCTCTAGGACTGCGAGTTTAGAGACCAGATTTGGTGACCTTCCAGATCAATGCTGTGTTTTTATTCAAATAATCCTTCTATTAATGTATTCTTTATTTCTTGTAGATCTGAACAGGATGGGAGAATTCTTCTTGTGAATTGTCAAAACAAGAGCCTCTCACAGTCTTTTGAAAACCTTCTTGATGAGCCGACTTATGGTTTAATACAAGTAAGCATTTTTATGTATTGCATCTTGAAAATCTAATTGAGCTACACCCAAAAATGTAATTGCTCAGGCTGCTAATCAGATTTGCACACCAGAGGAAATTTGCATTAGTACCTGTAGTATTCCTTGATCAAGCACCTTTATTTTAAAATAGTTGTTACTTCCTTTAACCTGGTACCTCTGAATGTAACCCTTATGTGGAATTAGCATACCTTATACTATAACAATGGTGTTGGACTCAAGTTAGGAGGCTGGAATATGGACAAATTGTGTTTTTTTGCATATATTTCATTTTCATATGTTAGCACTTATGTTCAGTTTTGGCAAGATACTGAGATTGAGTGTTGATATACAAATGAGCAAAATAAATTATGTATCAGGATTGGGGGATTATATGGCCTGTATTATATTTTGGTTTGTTTGCTAAAAAAAACCTTGTGTAACACCTCTTTCCCCCCCTTGACTGAGATCTGGCTGTTACGGGTGTACCTTGGTGCTGTATGGGCTCACCTGTTGTCTGTCAGGAAGCCCGAGGTTCCACGTTGGTATGGGGAAAGGCAAGGGATCATCATCTGGTGCAGCGCCTCCATCCTGTAGGGATCTGCCAGGGGCATACTGATCCCACAGGAACCCCGTTCCAGTAAATTAGACAGGAGACATGGAACGTTGTACCATTTATTAGCAGGCCAGCAGAGTCCATCTGCCATGCAAGAGAGGTACTTCATAACACCCTACAGATGATCACCATCCCTCGCTTTGTCCCTGACTTGGCCCCCCAAAGGCTTGAGGCCCTTGGGGCTAGTCGTCACCCCCTCACCCCCTGATGGGGTGAGGTAGAACCACCTCGCTCACTATGGAGCAGGCTACATCCTGGAATCTCTTTATAATTTGGGAAGGAAACATCTTATGTACCAGGGGGAGGGGTTAGTGACTCTGCCCCCAAACTGGGCAGATCTGAGGGCGAAACAGGCATCAGCCCCCGGTGCCGACAACTATAACCACCCCACCCCAGGCATGATGCTTTCAATGGCCACTAGCCTGCCCCGGCTATTGCTACATTCGGATACAATTAGTAGTGTGCTGCAGGACTCTCATGCTGGCTCGCGAGCAAGGATTTAACCTTAACACTGCCTGCACTTACCAGGACTTATGTGCCAGGGCCAAGAAGCCCATAGCCAAGGTCACTAGGCTACACTTATAAGAGGATATTGAAAAATACAGCTTGATGTAATATAACAAGCTAAGCGTATTCAACCAGGAGTTTTGCAATTGGCGTATATTTCATGTGGTGAATATATGGAGACACCAGAATTCATATTAACAGATTATTCTGGATGGAAAAACAAATAGTGTGTAGGGTGGAACGGTAACTGGTGTATAAAAAATAGTGTGTGTGTGTGTGTATCTATAATTTCAGTGGCTTGTAGAAGTATTTAACCCCTACCAATAGTCTCGCAAATTGTTGAATTAATAATAATGTATGCGCATTTATTCAAATAAACTATTTTATTCAAACCTACAGAGCTGTAGTGGTTAAACTGAAAACATATATGTGGAGGAGCTTAAATGTCCGGGGGAAAAAAAAGGGAAAAATACTTGTTGCATGTATAAGTATTCAGCCCCTTAAATCAGTACTTGGTAGAGGCATCTTTCCAGCAATTACTACTATCAGTGGTGGATATCCTGATAGGCCCGTGCCTAGGGTTGCAAATTTCCCTTTCTCTCTTCCCCCCCCCCATATACAAAGGCTCCCCCCTCTCCCCCGCTGATTGCTGGGGGAGAGCGTGGGGCCTCTGTACAGTTCTTGCTCTCTCCTTTGCGGTGCCCTCCTGCAGTGTCAAATGACACTGCGACGTGTCACCACATTTCCATGGCAACATTACCATGGTAATGAGACGCCGTGTGATGTCACGTTGCCGTGGCAACGCGACAGCACAGCAACCTTTGACGCTGAAGGAGGGCGGTGGCACGAAGGAGGAGCTGGGCACCAGGTAAGTGCTTAAGGGTGGCAGTTTTCTAAACTCACCACTGACTGTTATGAGTCTTTTGGGATCGGCACATACTAGCTTTGCACAGTAGGATGGTGACATTTTTGCCTATTTTTATGGGAAAATTGATCCAGTTCTGATGAGTTTGTTTGGGATCGTCAATGGACTGCAATCTTCAAGTTGTGCCATAAATGCTCAATTGGATTCAAGTCAGGACTTTGACTGGGCCACTCAAGAACATGAATTCTCTTCTTGTTTAATCACTCCCGTGTGGCTTTGGTATTGTGCTTTGGGTAATTGTCCTGCTGAAATGTGAATTTCATCCCCTGTTTCAGAGTCTAGCTTGACTCCAGCAGGTTTTCCCTCAAGGATCTGCCTGTATTTTGCACCATCCATTCTCCCCTCTATCCTGATAAACTTTCCAGCCTCTGCTGAAGAGAAGCATCCCAATAACATGGTTACCACCACCACCATGCAACAGTTGGGATAGTGTTAACTGGGTGATTTGCAGTGTTGAGCTTGTGCTCGATGTAACGTTTGGAATTTAGACCAAAAAGTTACATTTTTGTCTCACCTGACCACAAAACTTTTTTCCACATGTCTGTAGTATCATATATATGCTTTTTCGCAAACAATTTTAATTTTGGTCAAATTTCCAAGCCCTTCATCTGGCACAAGCTCAAAACTGCAAATCACCCAGTTAACACCCAACTGTCAAGCATGGTGGTGGCAACATCATGTTATAGGGATGGTTCTCTTCAGCAGGGACTGGGAAGCTTGTCAGGATAGAGGGGAGAATGGATGGTGCAAAAATACAGGTGAATACTTGAGGAAAACCTGTTTGTCAGCCAGGACTCTGAAACTGGTCCTGCGGAAATACACACTTCCGCAGGACCATGATGTGGTTAAACAAGAAGAGAATTCATGTTATTTAGTGGCCCAGTCAATGTCCTGACTTAAGTCCAATCGAACATTTATGGCGAGACTTGAAGATTTCAGTCCTTCGACGATCCCCAACATACTTATCTGAACTGGATCAATTTCCCAGTGACAAATGGGCAAAAATGTCACCAATCTACTGTGCAAATCTCATATAAACAGATCCAAAAATGCTCGTAGCAGTAATTGGTGCAAAAGGTGCTTCTACCAAGTACTGACTTAAGGGGCTGAATACTTCTGCAACCAGAATGTGTCGCTCCTTCTTTTTTTCTTTCTCTTCCTTTTTACTGACATTTAACCTCCTCCTTATATAAGTATTACGTTTTTTGCCACTACAGCTTTGTAGCTTTGAATAAAAATAGTTTGTTTGAAAAGAAAAAATGTGCCTACATTATTTGTAATTCAACAATTTGTGAGATGGTTAGTAGGGGGTGAAAGAGGGTTTTAAGAATACTTAAAAGAATACTTGGAAATGATTTTCCTCATCATAACTTTGTTTACTAAGAAAAAAAAAAAAAAAAAAAATGAACAGCCAGAAAGTATCTTTTATAACTTACACATGTATGTTATGAAATCCCTTCTGTGCCAGAGTGACTTGCATTTCAGTGGATAATGCAATGTATTCTTTTATTGTTCACAGAAATTAAAGAAGGATCCCTACACTGCCACCATGGTTGGCTTTTCCAAAGTCACAAACTACATATTTGACACCTTACGTGGTTCTGATCCTTCCAAGGACCACAGACCACCCCAGGAAATGGCAGACTTCCTTGGTGATGTAATACCAGATTTAAAAATCAATCAACAAGAAGAATCAGGATTTGAAGTAATAACTTGTGTAAGTACATTGACATACTTGGTCTTTTCATTGTCAGGGGGTCACTGTTTTTTTGGTTAAAACCTAAAACCGCAATCCCTGGTTATGTTGTATATTCGAAGCCTCAACAAGTTTAAATATTTTCTGCCGAGAAACTTTACTTAGGCAAGGAATTGAAATGACCCATTTCCCCCCCCAAGATTTTATTGCTGCACCACTGATTATTGGCTTCATATTTTGTAAAAAGAGTTACGTATGTGATACGTTTGGGATTTGAGACACCGATTACCCAGACCTGCAAATAGTCCTAAATACAGTAGTAGGAAGCTATTCCAATGTGTCCGGTGAAATAGTATATGCCTTTCTATATCTTATCTGTTGATGGAGGAGGTAACATGTTTAATTTTTTACTTATTACCTTCGGCTGCAGTAAATCAGATATTCGTTTTCACTTTTTATTGAGTTGTCTTGTGTTTAATATCCCATTTAATAGTGTCCATAAACAGAATATACAATATGCTGTAAAGTGATTTTCAAGTGTCAGTAAATTAGAAACATGAACAGTTTATTTGCTGGGGTGGTGTATGAATTGAAATCCTTGATTCTCTAAGATCATAATCGTATAAAATCATTTTATTTTTTAATAAAAATTTAAAAAAAAGGAAATACTTTGGCTAAAATAGAACTTTATGATCATGTGTTTACAAAAAAGAAATTCTTCCTGTTTTAGTTTATTTGACTTATAAGCAGGCGACCCATTGGAAACTACCTTACCTACAAATATGTAACCCTTTTTAGTACAGATTCGTCTCTTAATGCAGGGTTGCGCAAACTGGGGGCGTGAGATTTTTTTTGGGAGGGGGTGGCGGTTAGAGGCGCCGCGCTCTTCCCCAAAGCATTTAAATTAAATGCCGGGGGACCGCGCGAGGCCTCTGTAACGCTCTCTTGCCTTGACTCAGACGGCTTCGGCAACGCGGTGGCAAATTACATCACATGACCCGCAACGTTATTTGACACCGTGTCGTCATGGGTCACGTGACGTCACATGACCCTGCGGTGTCATTTGACGCTCTAGAGAAGGTAAAGGGGGAAGCGAGCACTTGGGGAGAGCAAGCAGGGAGGTGCAGGGCAAAAAGTTTGCGCACCCCTGCCTTAATTAATGTTCTGGAAGTCCTGTGAAATTGAACATATGCTTAGGTCCTGTACTCTAAGAACTGTTGCTTATTGTGTGCAGATCTGGCAAGAATATTTTCTGAAAGGAGAGAAGTAATTGGGACTGGTGTGTGTAAAGGTGCTTAGTAATTTTTCGTCTATATTCAGTCAAGCAGTCTTATTTATTTATTTTTCCTTAAAATGTAAAACACTACTTTAATGGCGTGTTCTTTCTTACGGCAAACGAGATTTGCAGATCTATAATAAATACCTTTATTTTCTATTTCGGTAGTATAATTGATGCACTTTTACTGTAAGCAAGTCATGAACGTGCTCATAGAAAACGTATGGGTGTGTTTTTTCTTTGCGTCACATTGAAGACATTCTTTCCAACAGAACAATGAGTAAGGTGAAAAAAGAGAATTAAAGTGCGCAACTATTATAAACGTGACGTGATTAATTGTGACAATAGGGTAAATTAAATTACGTGACCTTGAACAGAGCGTCTGCAGCTGCGATGGAGGGGGGGCTCAGGGACCCCCTGGAGCTAACAGATAAATACAAAAAAGACACAGCGCACAACGCTCATAGTGCATTAAAAATTATATTCACATAAACAATAAATGGGTGAGTAATGTGCGTACATCAGATGCAGTAACCACAAGCAGTTTCGGGATATGTTACCCAACGCCTCTGGAGACCGGAATAGGTGTCCTCACAGGGGTAGAAACGCTGATATCTCTGGTGCAGGGTCCTAGTGGGGTAGATGCACAATCTCTGCTGGTCCTTGCTCCCCAGAGCACGAGTAGAACGGGAGCTGCTGGCCCATGCAGTGCTTTTGCAAAGCGAAACTAAGCATCAGCTGGGCGCTGGCACTCTCCTCCGTGTGGACGGCTCAGCCAATGAGGCACTATTTAGGATTTACCTGAAACCACTCGATTTTAGTCCCTGATGAAGAAACCTGTTGGTTTCGAAACGCGTAGGACATTCTGGACAAGTGCTCTACCTTTCTACTAGCACCCTACTGCGCGAGCTGTCTGAGTTTGAACGGCGCCGAAATCGGCGACTCCCCTTGGTGACGTCATCAACCAGGAAGTGTTCCCCACGGAGGAGAGTGCCAGCGCCCAGCTGATGCTTAGTTTCGCTTTGCAAAAGCACTGCATGGGCCAGCAGCTCCCGTTCTACTCGTGCTCTGGGGAGCAAGGACCAGCAGAGGTTGTGCATCTACCCCACTAGGACCCTGCACCAGAGATATCAGCGTTTCTACCCCTGTGAGGACACCTATTCCGGCCTCCAGAGGCGTTGGGTAACATATCCCGAAACTGCTTGTTGTTACTGCATCTGATGTACGCACATTACTCACCCATTTATTGTTTATGTGAATATCATTTTTAATGCACTATGAGCGTTGTGCGCTGTGTCTTTTTTGTATTCTTTCCAACAGCAACAATAGTTTAGTTCCATCATAGTGGTTACTGCATTGTGTAAATGAATACATGCAAAGCAGGAAATGTGACCGAATGCCTTATTTAGGACCTAAAGAGTATATTTTTATAGTTACCACATTTATAATGTATGTACATCTAGGTGCAAATGCCAAAAAGGATTACTTGTTTTTTTGGTGGGACAAAACTTGAAGTGTTGAAGTATCTTTCTGTAAGTGAATGCACATTTACATTGTTAAACAGAATTTCACGTTCAGTATGTGCTACAGTCCAGTAGAAGATTGCTTTTCAGAGCAGTACTTTTTGTAGCCTGTGTTGTACGGTTGTAGCAGTTCTAGACAGATACAAACCAGACATATATTTAATTCTACCAAAGTTCTTCATAGATGTGAGGTCCTGAAAGATCTTGAAACACCACAGGTCTCTACTTCAGATGTGCTATGTCAACTCCTGTTTAACAAACCAAAATATGATCTGTTCTTAAGAACAAAAGCATCTTGTCTGCCTGTGTGAAATAATTCAAAGTGACCATGCTGACTGCATTTTAAAGTGTTATTCATGAATTGTGGACTGCTTTCTTATATTGTAACTATGTTTTAGATTGATGTTGGAACACGTCCAGACGTTCATAGGAGAGATCCAGTGTCAATCTCTGAATGGGATAGCAATATGGATTCCGAAGGAAGAATCCTGAATGTGGACCACATGACGAAAATTATATTTAAAGGGGTAATTTCATTTGTAGATTGGCAGCTGCATTTTATGTAGTCAATCATTTATTTATATTTTCTTATTTCAGTGGCTCCTGTTCTTTTAAAAGTTTTTTTTTTTTGCTTCTAAAAACATAGGTTACAGTCATTCTTCAGTAGTTATTCCCGGCGGAATATTTTATCTAAAGGTTTTGCTTAATAAGGCTGACCATGCAATTTTGTCACACTGTAGAATTATAATTTTTGGCCAGTTATACATGTGCTCTTAGCAAAAGTTGACTAGCATGTATGTTCTTGGTATTTGTAATACTGATGCATATGGTGCTTTTGGCTTTTTTTTAACATTTTATGTAAAGTTGCAAAGTTATATGGGATTGGATAGCTATAAACAATTTATGTGAATATTAGGCTACAGTGCACGCCCTCTGATTCACCCAAAGGACTCAAAAGACTATTGTCTTGAGTTAGAAGTAAATCCGAATTGGGGAAAAATGTGCTACAAAGCAAGTGTACAAAATGGGACCGTTTTAATCCCAAAGAAACTTTAATGTCGGTATTTCTATTAATTGTATGCACTAATTTAGATGTTTTTCTGTGCACTACCCCTCTACTGTGTTTCTTTATGCAATTATGGAGATTTTGCTTTTTAGTCATGATGACCATTATCTTTTCAGATATCTGTTGTGGTATCATCACATCTTTTCTGCTATTGATTGCTCTGTAAACTGCCTCGTTACACTGACAACCTATCCCTGTATTTCCATATATCCATGGCCCATGTCCATTTTCTATTTGATGGGCACAAAACTGTAGTCCTAATCACGTTAAACCTTTGTGCTTCTGCGGCTTTGGTTCACAAATATTTCACTTTAGCATTACATAGAAACCTCAATCTTTTTGTCAACTCCAAATCCGTGTACTTTCACTTCTAATACATCTGAAATGTCACGAAGACGACACTACTGCCCTTCTCACAGTGAACCCTATTTACCACAACTGTCTGTCTATATCTAAGCACATCATATAACCACTTTACAACTCAATGTTCAAATCTAAAGCCTTAAACCTCAATTCAGCCTTTTCATTTAAAGAGGTGTACAGTGTACACTTCCATTAACAATGCTTCTGAGTTTTCAGTGTTTCTTGATGCTGTGGGTTTTCCTTATTGCTAGTTATTTTTATCATAGTCATCTGAAACCTGTTTTGGTAGGGTATGATTAAATAAACATAACCATGTAATTGGTTTATTAGAGCTGAAAATAGCCCAGAAGGCAGAGAGTGGCTTAGATACCACCCTTGAATTGATATTGTTTGAAACAGCAAGTGTATCATGAATGTGCTTTATTTCCTATAGGGGCTCTGTCATGCTCTGAGAAAAGAAGCTTGGAAATTTCTGCTGGGCTACTTTCCTTGGGACAGCACAAGGGACGAAAGAGCCAATTTGCAAAAAAGAAAAACGTAAGTGTTTACATCATTATTTTCATAGATACAATAAGTTGAGGCGTTAGTAATGTTGATCTGTATGAAATGTGTATTTCAAAGGTTGGTAGTATATACGCTGTTTTATAACATAAGAACAGAGGATAGGTAATTGCAACCATTCACATATAGAAGATATCACTTGACCGTTTGCTGAATTTGTTTGACGACACTGGTCTGACAATGGATGCTAAAGGAATCCAGTAGATTAAAAAGGTTAGGATATTTTACAATAATGTGAGTATCTACCCATCACTGCATTACTACCAATAGGATGGGAGCTTCTGGTTGGTAGTACATTTGGAGAGATGAAGGGTATTGAATTTATACCAGTCATTGATATGCTTCAGTTTAGGCCAGTACATCATTACTGTTTATAAGGCAAATTTATATTTATTTTGTAACTTTTCTTACTAACTAATTACTGCTTGGTCATTTATTTCACATTTGCTTATTTGTAAAGCATTTAAATATAGAATTTAAGATCTGCTTACTACTGCCATTTGATGTGGTAAAATTAATTTCACGATTTGTCTATCCCAAGCCCAACTAGCTCATTTATTGGCCTCCTCTGTTAATGTCTACCATGTTATACTAATGGAAGTCAGTACAGAAGGATTCCTGCCTTTTTAAAGTCAGTTAAAGCTACCTAATCTGATGTGATAAGCAGAAGAGATTGGGGTAATTGAGAGTGAGGAACACAGTAAGCAAGAAGGCTGCTCACAACCCTCAAGCGAACAAACTGAGTTTAAAGTCTTCTGCAGCCTATTTCAGAGGCTGGCAAAAACAAATGCAGTGTGCATGTACATCAAGCAGGGAATCGGAGCACAAGGTAAGCAGGAGCAATGACACAGGAGCCCTCAACCAATTTTAACATGACCTTCTGTAATGCATTTTTGTAGACTGCACCTAAATTAGATGATTCCAGAAGCTAAATGCAGATCAGGGGCTAGAATACTGCACACTGTATAATTTTTTTTTTTATAAAACAAAACCCTTTCAAATCTGTCAAAAAAACAAACATTTAAAAAAAAAAGTAATTTCTTGTATGGGATTCTAAGCTATACAGCAAGAAGGTTAGCATGTTTAAATAAACACATTGTCAACTACTATTAGTTAATTATTAGTATTACATTTGCTTCTAACTACAATATTAAATGATGACTGAAAAGTCTTGTCTTGTACATGCATTTTCTGTTTTTTAAAGAAGATGCCTTTCATGTTGATTCCTTTGCTGAAGAAGTTGCTTTCTGCCCTTTTTTGGTCTTTCTCGTATGTTTCCCTATATGTTTTCGAAAGGTCCCGGTTGTAGGTCTGGGATGGGTGTCCTCTCTAAGGCCTCGGTCCCGCTGCGCTCGTTGGCGCGGGCGGCAATGTAGCGAGTTCCCCACCAGCAGGGGAATCCTCGCGAGCCGGTCCCGGTCCCCCCTGGCGGCACAGCTGACTACACGCTGTGGCGCGTCAGCCGCTGGAGACACCAGAGAATGGTGTTTCCTAGCGTTGACGCGTGACGTGTGTGGCTGTGAGCCAATGGGGAGGGGAGGCTTCGGGAGGAGGAGAGGCTTCGGGGAGCGGGGAGGAGTGTGGAGTGAAAGCAGGTGAGTGCCTTTCTCTGTGTGTGTGCCTGTCTGTGTGTGTGTCTGAGTGCGTGCGTGCCTGTCTGTGTGTGTATGTGTGTGCCCGAGTGCGTGAGTGCCTGCCTCTGCCTGTGTGTGTGTGTGTGTGTGTGTGTGTGTGTGTGTGTGTGTGTGTGTGTGTGTGTGTGTGTGTGTGTGTGCGCGTGAGTGCCTGCCTGTGTGTGTGCGCGTGTATGAATGAGTGCCTGCGTGTGTGTGTTTAAACTTACTTTCCAGCTCCAGCTCCAGCCCGAGTCCGTGGAGGGAGAGGGGGGGGAGAGTAGCGGGTCCCTCCGCTCAAGCCACGCCCCCCCCTCCCTGTCAAACCGCCCACCACCCGCCCACCTCCCGCTCCGGCTCCCGCTCCCTACAGACCGCATATCGCGGTCTGTGTATCTCAGCGCACCGCCTGTCAGCAGTGCGGGTGCGCTGACTCTGGGAGCGGGGCCTTAGCCTAAGTTCCTACACGCACTCTAGTACTGAGTGTTCTTGGTGAGCAGCACGTTAGAAAAAGTTTGAAAATAAACATGGTCCAAAGTGATTTACATTAATAGTAAATAAGACCTGAATAGGGGAATATGTTACAAAACTGGTGCACAAATCTAAAAGTCGACTTTAGGGGGGGAAACAATCCCTGTCCTAAACAGCTTGTCATTTATATTCCTTCCGTTTTGAGTCTGTGCGCCATGGATCCTTGGGGTTCAGTGAGCGTTTGCCAGAGGTCTCACAAAACCTATAAAACATATGACCTATAACTTGCTGTGTGGAACTTTTATTTTTTTGGCTAGAATTTAGAATTTTCCAAAAGGTTAAGGAGTGTTATATTTGTATTTTGATATACATTTTATTCAATATAAAGAAAATATAAATTTTATTTTGTAAATCTGCACTTTTTACAAGTCTAAAAAGCATACTGTTAATATGTCAATGGTGAGCAAGTACATGCTTGAGATTGCCTAACCATAATTATCCAGTCTCTTGAACCACCAAAACCATAATTACTTTGCAAATAACATCACACAATTGTAAGTCAGCACCAGTAGGATTCACTTTATCATAAACGCCTAATCTATTTTTCCTTAATTATGATAATTAAAATGATGCGTGTATAGGTTGTGTAATTAAATTTTGCCTGCTCATTCTAGAACACAATGTGCACGTAACTGCATAAAATACTCATTGTTCTTAGTTACTTCAGATCAAGCTTATCGGTTGTATTCAAGGAATGAAAAGCACTGTTCAGGCATTCCATCCACATCCTAAATATACGAGTTTGAGACTGCAATGAGACGGGCCTTTCTTACTTTTATGGTTCATTACATTAAATTGCCGTCTTCTGCAGGACAGGGTGATCAAAGTGCAAAATGAGGAAAGCTATTTCAAGCATAACAAAATCTTCCGTTTCTTCCTTAATTCCCTGAACTTCTTTTTTTCTTCTACATTGTGCTGTACAAGTAAGACAGGAAATAATCTTTTTCTCCTTATATTTTGATTGGACCCTATTTCTTCTTCATAATTGAAGTGCCAATTTGCAGTGTTTTCTGTTGTCTGATTTCAGTATCTACAGAGGAAAGAGGAGTTGTAAATTGATAATAAAATGTATCTTTAAAAAAAAGCATTCAGGTATAGTGTGGGATTCTTTATTCTATCTGTGCAACCCCCTTTCTTTTTGTAATTCTATTGTTGAAAGTGCTCAAATTGTATGTCTTTGGCAAGGCATTCATTTGTTAATTGCTTGGTGATTCACCTAATTCTTTTATAGAGATGAATACTTTCGAATGAAACTTCAGTGGAAATCAGTCAGTGAAGAACAAGAGACGCGGAATTCGAGATTGCGAGATTACCGAAGTTTAATAGGTATCTACGGAGGACAAATGTGTGCAATAGCTCAACCCATTAAGTACTTCAATTATGTATGGGCAAAATTAAATTGTTTGGGCCCTTATGCAGAGGAGGGTTAAACTCACCGACAACTTGCTGTATTTGAATTTGGGAAGATCATTTATAATCTATGTTTTTTTTTGTTTTTTTTAGTCCTTGTTGTTTTATTTTACTTATTAGTTCTTGCACTGAATTAAATGAAGCTACCCTTAGGTTCTGGTGGCTAATACTAGGCTTCATGAACATTTTGTCCGCCCCAATTAAGAATAGTACTTCAAACAGATGACTCCAAATTGCAAGGGACAGCTATACCCAGTTATGCTTTAACAGCTTTAATTACACTTGGTTGCGATGCTGATTATATATTGATTTAGGATACAAAACCAGGTATGTCTAATGCTGTATCGTTGGAACCAAACCACACTGGGACTAGGCGGCCAGTGCAGAACTATATAGTGGTGTTAGAAGAAATAAATTTTTGTAAACCTTTTTTAAGAAGGGTATATTTGCCATTTTTGCCCTGGATAGCGAGGCTGTACAGATGTAGCTGCACTAACTTGTGAGATGTGATTCAACGCATTTTTAAGGTTCCTCACGTGTGTGTGTGTGTGTGTGTGTGTGTGTGTGTGTGTGTGTGTGTGTGTGTGTGTGTGTGTGTGTGTGTATATATATATATGGGAAAATGCTGTAATGACAACGCAAAGTCAATTATTGTTTTTTCCATTCAGGCAGCAAACAAAATAAATAAGCTCTGTATATGTATATCATTTCCATAACTGTAAGGTTAGTCTGCTGTGTGAACTGCCACTAATGTAAAGGAGATAATAGTGGTGGCCAAATGTGGTTTTGCTTGGAAATCGATCATAACTAAAAATAGTGCTTGCACAAAAGACTCTGCTTCCTAAACTTGCTATTAAAAGTAAATGAATGGTCTCTGGCACAATTATGTGTGTTGTACACCCGGCAGATATTAATTCTCTTGTATTGTGATAATGTGTTGAACACACAAATAATCACCGAGATTACATAAAGCCCGCAATAGTTGCACTCAAGGTAGATAACACTACAGATGAGTGTCATAATACTGAGGCCCAAAAATAGCCTAATCCCCTAGTGGGGTCAGCCGCAGAAGATCACACTGAAAATAATAAAGTTTTAATAATCAAAGTTAAAAACCGACGAGACACCATAAAAATGCATGGATTAAAATCCCCAAGTAGGTGGGGGAGAGAGAGAGAATAGGCGATGTAAGTATATCTCAAGCCTGGATCACCATAGCAAGTAATGGTAATAGGGCTGAGAGTTCGATACACAGACTGCCACAAACTGTGTGGTACCGGAATAGCATAAACTCTGTACGAATATACAGAAATGAAATAACGTTTATACTCCCCAAAGGACACAATATATCTCATCTGTTGGGTGATTATACGACCTGTATACCGTGTGTAATAGGTAACTTAGCTGACAGCCGCAGCCCTGGGAAAGAACCGGAGCTGATCTCGCCTCCAAACACCAACCGCATGAACGTCAACGTGATGACGTCACGCGTATCTTCTGCGGCTGACCCCACTAAGGGATTAGGCTATTTTTGGGCCTCAGTATTATGACACTCTCACCTGTAGTGTTATTTGTTTTACTCTGTGCCCAGGACATACTTGAAAACGAGAGGTAACTCAATGTATTACTTCCTGGTAAAATATTTTATAAATAAATAAACCTTGAGTGCAACTATTGGGGGCTTTATGTAATCTCTGTGATTATTTGTGTGTTCTATGCCTTCCCTTCTCCCATGCACCAGGTAGCTATTGTTTATGTTGTGATTGTTTGTGTGGTGAACGACGTGTTCTCTGTGTACCATATTGTGATAATATGGTAATGTAAGCCAAAGCATGTTCTAAACCAAAAGGAACTGCTTTCAAAAATGCATATTTTCTTTAGTGATTAACAAACAGAGCTACTTTTTCATATTGCGCCCCACTTTATCTGGTGCGTCATGCTGTTAATTTCACTTGGCATTTTACATAAATTCAAAGTTTTGCAATTAAGCTTGGCCAGCTAAAGGTAAAAAATCCCCATCCCCAACATGTTTGATCATGTTTCCTATTATATAAAGATATATTTCATGAAAGAAATTACATGTTTTAAGTAGCACTGGCCTTTACATAATCTTAAGAGTCTCTAATGTATTCTTCACTGGCATTCACAAAGTGTAGCTGTCATGCTAAGCTCTTCAAAGCTTGGTGGATAGAATTATATCAGCATATACTGCATTTGGTAGATTTGGGTCCAGTGAAAATTTGCTGTTTTTCTCCTCATATTTAATGTAATTTTCTTTATCCATCATGTCAGAAAAAGATGTCAACCGTACCGACCGAACAAACAAGTTTTATGAGGGCCAGGATAATCCAGGATTAATTTTACTCCATGACATTTTAATGACATATTGTATGTACGATTTTGATCTAGGTAAGTCGATGTCCGTGTTGTTATGCAAAAGTTTTCATTTCCATTGGTTCACGTAATAGGATTAGAACATGTTGCACATTTCATTTTTATTTATTTATTTTTTTAAAATCTTTTTACAAAATAAAAAAGAATAAATTACTGGATGGATTTCAAATGAATGTGATCAAATGGTAAAATATGTTCAGAAAAATAAACGTATCTTTGATCAAAATTGGGTTCATCCCAGGACCAAAACCAGACATCTGTTAGTGTTGGGTAATATTTTAGACATGATTCTAAACATAGTAAGCTATAACATTGGAGACGTTTGATTTCCTGTAGCTACTCTGTAATGCAGGACCTTAATTGGCCAAAATTCCATACGCTTTCCCTAATCACGATTCTGTTTGTCTGACAGTAAAGCGTCAGGCTACGTGAGGGGAAGCCATTGATGGGCCTCTTCCTGCTCTCCATTAGTCTCTCAGTTGATCTTGATTTTTATTTTTAATTTCCAAAGTAGGCAATGTTGTCTTTCAGCGTAATTACATTTATTTAAGAGCAAAGATAGAATTTCACCTTTTTAAAAGAGGCAATCCAAGCGGCACTTAAAACGACAACAAATATATATTTTTGTTTTTTTTAATTATATGCAACCTTTGATTATCTTTATTGTATACTAATTACCTAAGCTACTGATCGATTTGTTCTCCTGTGATCGATCGATCGACAGCCATCCTGCTTTCAGGGTTCACTAAATGGGTGCCTTTCAGTTTCAATCAATCCCTCGGTCAGTA
This sequence comes from Ascaphus truei, assembly GCF_040206685.1. Taxonomy (NCBI): domain Eukaryota; kingdom Metazoa; phylum Chordata; class Amphibia; order Anura; family Ascaphidae; genus Ascaphus; species Ascaphus truei. The sequence continues at coordinate 95,669,993 of NC_134487.1, read as the reverse complement.
TAACTGCAGGTACAATGTATTCTTATATTACTAAGGTAACATGATCTATTGTTACAGTTTGTAGCTCAAACTGCTGGAAATATTGGCAACAAATTATCACATATAGGAAAGTGTTGCAAATATCTTGCACTGCAGGGAAAGTGCTAACACTTGCTATAGAAATCAAAGGATAGTTAGTATATTAACTCGTTAAAGACATTGAGTTGAAAAAAATAAAAATTGTAATGTAGTAAGTATTATCTAATACTACAGAACTGATTTATTTAAAATTAAAAAATAAACCATGTAGGATATTACATGGATTGCTCCTTTTTAAAGGGTGTAAATTGCCAAACAACATTGAACAATGGAGCATTCTTCAATGCTTTGTTGGCCTCTCTTATTCTTTTCATGCCAAAATGCATGAGTAGCTTTTGTAGGTAGCTTTCTTCTTTGCATACACAATTGATTGTGTTGCGCTTTTAATTAGAACCTAGGTGTAAAGCTTTAGAAGATGGAGTAGCGCAAATGGGTACCCATGTTTTCCTTTCATCCTATTTGTCATCTGTTAATCCTTTCGCTTCTGGGTGATTTATTGTACATTGCATAACAATGTTCAGGTGGGCCTGGTAGCCCTTTCAGCAGTGCATGTGTTAAAACGTCACGATTGCATGATTTATCCAGATCCCTTCTGCTGTAATGAGAAATGGATTGTAGAGATATTATCAGGCTGACATTCAAATCCTCCTCTCTGTGGCAAAGACTTCAACTGTGACGATAATGTTTAATCTGTTGTCGTTTCAGTCTTTTCCTTGATCATGACAGACAACAAAGGCAAATAAAAGAGACATGGAGAAAAACTTAGATCTGATTAATTATTATGGCAATTTATTACTAATGGGGGGAAGAGGCAAATTAGTAAAACATGTTTTTATTGTTTAATTTAATTTTTTTTATTCTAGAATGTATTGGAGGAGCAAACCTGCAATAAATTGTTTGAGTTGTACAGTGTTATGTTTTATTGAATTGTGTTTTGTGTTGTTGCACTTGTACAAATAGCTTTTGGTGCCAATGGAGACTGCAAGCATCATGGTGCCCTATGTAACTCTTTAAATGTTTTATTTTTAATCAAGCTATTCCTAACCTCGTGTTTTTCTGTTTGTTCTAGGGTATGTGCAAGGAATGAGCGATTTGCTTTCTCCAGTTTTGTATGTGATAGAAAATGAAGTTGATGCCTTTTGGTGTTTTGTATCATACATGGATCAAATGGCAAGTGCAATGATTCGAATACCTATAAATAGTTGTTCCTTTTTGCATCTCAATGTGGATTGTTTTTTTTTTGTTTTTTTTTAAAATCCATTGTGTTGACAAGTCATAGAAATATTAATATATTGCTAAAAATGGGTGTTTTCTGCAATTAATAGTGTAGTTATGGAGATGAATACTGCTTTATACATGTTTGACTCGTCTCTGCAATAGAGCAACCCTCGTTACATCTCCTGCACTGCATGATGTATACCACATTACTGGATTCACAGGAACATTATCCCTCAATGTTGAATACCTGTAGGTAATCAACTGAAGTCTTCACTGAACATGGATTAGTGATTACAAATATTTAAACCTTGAGTGTGATCATTTCTTTCTTGTCCTAACTATGCCACCAATAAGGTACACTGACATTTTTCCCATGTGCTTGTTCACACGCCCAGCGTTAGCTGTCACCATTTACTGTTTTAAATGTAACCTCCTACATAAGAAGAGGGTTGAAAACACCTGCAATAACAACATTTCTGACTTGACCTTTGTTTTCAGATCTTCATATTATTATTACTATTACTATTACTATTATTATTATTTTAAATAATCAACAAGGTTTGGCTAACCATTGACAGGTTTCCTCAAGCATAGAATACATATTTAAATGACAAAAATATATAAGTATGGAATTCATAGGCATTCTGAACAGGCCATGCAAGTGAGAACCCCATAATATGTTGTAGTTTTTATAATAAATATGCTATCTATCTGTACACAATATATATATTTATGTTTGTATGTGTGTACATATACATACATACACACATACATACACACACGCATATCCACCCCCCACGCATATCCACCCCCCCACGCATATCCACCCCCCCACGCATATCCACCCCCCACGCATATCCACCCCCCCACGCATATCCACCCCCCCACGCATATCCACCCCCCCACGCATATCCACCCCCCCACGCATATCCACCCCCCACGCATATCCACCCATTACACACACGTCCACCCATTACACACACGTCCACCCATTACACACACGTCCACCCATTACACACACGTCCACCCATTACACACACGTCCACCCATTACACACACGTCCACCCATTACACACACGTCCACCCATTATCTACCCAATCTACCCAATCACTCTACTCTTTCCTAGATCTGTCTCAGCATCTCCCCTCATGAAATCCCTCTCCTGGCTTCCGATCAAATCCCGCATCTCACACTCCATTCTTCTCCTCACTTTTAAAGCTTTACACTCTTCTGCCCCTCCTTACATCTCAGCCCTAATTTCTCGTTATGCACCATCCAGACTCTTGCGTTCTTCTCAAGGATGTCTTCTTTCTACCCCCTTTGTATCTAAAGCCCTCTCCCGCCTTAAACCTTTTTCATTGACTGCCCCTCACCTCTGGAATGCCCTTTTCCTCAGTACCCAACTAGCACCCTCTCTATCCACCTTTAAGACCCACCTT